>NC_084733.1:33406075-33488575 GCF_033978785.1 Entelurus aequoreus
AGCCCCTCCTACTTCCTGCCACAGGCATTCAATAATTGACAGTAACTAGTCCGAAGCTGCATGCATGAAGAACAGAAAGAGAGGAAACAGGAAGTGGTAGAGGAAAGGCGACTGGCCACCCTGTAAAAGGTGGAACCAGGAACCAGGAAGCAGCAACCAGCTGCAGAGACACAAATCGGCTAAGAATGTGAGATCTGATTGGACAGCTCCCCACTGGGCGGCGGGAATACAAGCCAGTACATGCATTCGTTTCATTTTTTTGTCTTTTTCTTTTTACCTTTTGAGCTTGTTTATACGGACAGATTTTTTCCAACATTCAATTTAAGTTGTCTATACAGAACAGTATGAATACATGTAGATTTTTGCAATAAGAGGTAAGTGAAACATTTGACTGATTCTTGGTCTTATGTGAACTCAGTTCATTTGCAAGTCATCATCTGAACAAATTCTGTGGAAAGGTGGGGGTTGGGGGGTGGGGGAGAAAAGACATCATTAGACATGTCGGGGAAGCCAATCAAAGACAAGACATTGGGATCGTTCTGTACCTTCATAGTTGACCTGACCATCTCCGTCGATGTCTGCTTCTCTGATCATCTCGTCCACTTCCTCGTCTGTCAGCTTTTCGCCCAGATTAGTCATCACATGACGCAGCTCTGCAGCACTAATGAAACCATTGCCATCCTAGCAAACACACCACAATTCAGTCTGCAAAACCAAATCCATTAACTTGCAATGATCTAGTTCAGGGGTGTCAAACTCAGGTTTTAGTGAGGGCCACATTTCAGTTATGGCTGCCCTCAGAGGGCAGTAAATATTTATGAATATTAGGGATGTAACAGTCTTATAGATACCGCTGTATTTCGGTTTTAAAGTCTTAACAATAATGCCTTGACGTGTGACGCTATCAAACGAAAACTTGGTGAGTGTAGTTTTCTGGCGCTTAAGCGTTGGCCGGGTCTGAAAATAAACTACATGTCCCAGCGCGGGAAAGGCTAAGTGGGGGCGTGGAACGCCGTAAGCAGGAAGTGAAGTGTGTTCGTACTCGTAGTAGATAAGAGGAATTTGGGTTTTTTGGCATCGAATCTGTCCATAACTGAGTTATGTTGCTAACAAACAGAAAAAACAAACCCCGGCAAAAACATAACCTCTTTGGTGGATGTAAGAAAGTTTGCGTTCTGCAAAGCAAAGTGCGCTGCTTTCGTTTCGAGTTTTTCCAAGACACAGAGCCAGCAAGTCACGTTGCACCGCATGGAGGGAAATAAGCAAAAAATTAAATAAAATGCACCGCGGGAAATACGAGTAAACTGAAAAGCTACTTGGTGCATCCTCAAGGCATCTGTCAATTTTCTACCACTTGTCTCTCTTGATGTTGCGCAGGGGCTGGAGCCTATCCCAATTGCGCTCGGGCGGAAGGCAACGCACACCCTGGACAAGTGGCCAACTCATAAACAGTCACCTAGAAAATATATTTGAAGCCAGCGAAGCTAAACATCAATTTGTCAGGTATTTAAAAGTTAAATTGTTAGTTAACTTTTCTGAGAAACAAAACTTTTCAGACTAATTTTAAAAATGTCCACTTTAGAGGACACTGTTTCTCAAAGTAAAAGTTGAAGTTGACACTAAACTGTAAATTATTGTTTAACACTGAATGTTTACATTGTCACTTTTTTAAAATTTTTATATTTGCTTAAAACAGTAGATGTTCCTGCACAATTATTTGCACTTAAAACTACATATTTGCAGTAAAACATGAATTAGAACATTTGAGCATTTTATTTGTGTTCAATTACAGTGTGTAGTCCTAAACATTCCTACCGCTTCATTTTACACACAATGGCAATTTTACCAAGTCTTTTTGGACATACGCCACAATAATATTTACATACCTTAATTGTTTCCAAACGGTGCCTGTAACACCGCAGTAAAACGGCTGATCAAACTAAATAAATGATAAATGGGTTATACTTGTATAGCGCTTTTCTACCTTCAAGGTACTCAAAGCGCTTTGACAGTATTTCCACATTTACCCATTCACACACACATTCACACACTGATGGCGGGAGCTGCCATGCAAGGCGCTAACCAGCAGCCATCAGAGGCAAAGGGTGAAGTGTCTTGCCCAAGGACACAACGGACGTGACTAGGAAGGTAGAAGGTGGGAATTGAACCCCAGTAACCAGCAACACTCCGATTGCTGGCACAGCCACTCTACCAACTTCGCCACGCCAACAAAACTGAAAACTTAATACCGTAATAATTTCATACCGTGAGTTTGATACAGTTGCATCCATAATGAATATAAATGTGTCTTGGCCTCGTTACAGAATTTGCATAGGCAATTGTGTTTGATCATTATATTTTTTACCAACAGACAGATGGATAACTTACTTTGAAATCGTAAGTCAACCTGACAAGCAGATATTTATGCATAACCAAAAAAGGAGCTTGGAATATATTGTTGCATGCACAGATAATAATAAAGTTTAGAATATACACAGTAGCGGTGAAAAAAATAAATAAAAGTTGATTCAAATCCAAATCGCAATTTTTATTTACAGTATTCCGATTCATAATTTTCGAGAATTATTTTTTAAAGAATCAATATTTTGATTAAAAAACATTGAACAACTATTATTGATAATATAATTGACACTGATGCTTTTATACATTTGTTTTACTTTTATTTTAGAATGTTATTTGCATGTATTCTTAATTGCTTTGTAAATTTATATCCTAAATATTGCAAAGCTGGGATTAAGTTGGAGTTCCTACATTTTCTTTTAATACCATATTTTCCCTGACTATAAATTGCTACTTTTTCCCCCCAAGCTTTGAACCCTGCGGTTTGTACAAGGTGCGGCTAATCCACGGATTTTTATACATTAGGGAATAGATTAAGCAAAAAAAAAATAAAAAAGTACTAATATGATCCACTTAAAGAAACTGTTCTAACTCAAAAGTGTTTGCAAAGTACAAGGAAGAAGAATCCTGATAAACATCTTGAACCTTATCAAAAACGAGAACATCTCATAAAGCATGACTAAAGGCATCAATGACTTTTCTGTTTTGTTTGATCAGCAGTTTTACAGGCACCTTGTGGAGACAATTAAGGTATGTAAATAAACATTTACGAAATCTTTCTATGTAAATATCTTACTTCACAAAATACTGGTATATATTAGACTTAGACTAACTTTAATGATCCACAAGGGAAATTGTTCCACACAGTAGCTCAGTTACAAAGGATGGAAAGTGTAAGGATGGAAAGGACAAAGCAGGTAAAAATTGACTAAAAATGTACCGTAGTAGCAATAAAAAATATTACATATCTGTGGCTTATAGTCCACTGCAGCTAATTAGGGGGTGCAATTTTTAGACCGGAGCGGTTTAAAGTCTGGAAGATACGGTAGATTAACTTTGTGATTTTTGTAAACAAATGTTTTTAAATACATTTTCAAAAGCACGTTTTTAAGTCCAAATAGTGCTTGTAAGTCGTATGTCAACAGCCAAGAGGAGCTTTTGTACCCTGTATTGAAAAGGTTTTATTATAATTTATTTACAAAATTAAGAATCGTGACGCATCTAAAGATTCCCACCTCTAATATGTAGCATTTCTGTCTGTCAAAATTTAAAAAACAAATACATTTAGCCAAAAGGTATTTTATTGACGCACATTTCTAGTATTTGGCGGGCCACATCTGGCCCACAGGCCTTGAGTTTGATACTAGTGATCTAGTTTGTTCCTTTACATAGGAACAAAGCAAATTTAAGATGTACCCACCTTATCAAAGACCCTGAAAGCCTCCCTAATCTCCTCCTCACTGTCCGTGTCTTTCATCTTCCTGGCCATCATTGTTAAGAACTCAGGAAAGTCAATAGTCCCGTTGCCTTGGTAAAAATTACAAAATCACACATGATTTACAGAAGAAATAGGTGGAATTATGAAAAGAAGCCAGCGTACCGTCAGCGTCCACCTCATTGATCATGTCCTGGAGTTCGGCCTCAGTTGGATTCTGACCCAGGGATCTCATGACGGTGCCCAGTTCCTTTGTGGTGATGGTGCCATCGCCGTCCTTGTCGAAAAGGGAGAAGGCCTCCTTGAACTCTGCACAGATGCCAAGGAAGATTGAGAAAAATGGTTAAAAACAGACATTTAAAAATGATTAGGTCATTAACATGAATTTATAAAGTGCCATCTTACCAGCAATCTGCTCTTCTGTTAATTGGTCAGCCTAAATAAAACACAGCAGCAACAAGAGTTGGACATATAAATATGTATTTTCTTATCAAGAGAACCAGCACATACTTGCGTCTTAGTTCTACTTTCAATATTTCTGGAGATGACATGAATGAACATTGATAGCATCAAACATTTTACCACAACTGCACTGTATTCGAGCTTCAGTGGGCGTTAACACAAGATGCTCCAAACTAAACAAAAATACAAGAACGGTGTCTCAGACTGGAAGTGAAAGAAACAGTATTCCATGTTAAAGAAGTAGGGACAAAAATGATAGGTAACCCGGTGTTCTAAGTAGTGTTTGCGCTTGGAATGCTGGAATGTGAGCAGAAACATTAACCCATGCATGCAAAGGGTGGAGATCCCTAAACATTTAGAAGTCATTTATCCATGACTTCAGTGGCAGCACCTTGTTTAGAAACAGGTTAAAAATTTATTAAATGGAATATGGATCGATATTTTAAATTTTGCAATGGTGAAAATAAATAAATCAAGAGCGTTCAAAGTGTTGCCTATTGACAAGAGTGTCTCTAATGCTAGGTTCACACCAACGGCGCTTTAAAGCGGCATGCAAAGCGGCGTTAAAGCGTAACAAAGCGTGATTAAAGCGTGGGGGTCGTAATGGATCGTGGGAAAGCTTGTAGTGAAGCGGGACATGCGGCAAGATCGGCAACATTTTTTAAACGGTTTAAAAAAATTCGGCGCTCTGTCAAGAATGGAAGAAAGCGCCGAGAGCGTATCAAAGCGTGACAAAGCTCAGCAAAGCTTGACTCAAAGCGTAGGAAAGCTTAACAGATCTTGGTTCAAATCGCGGACCCCAGTCGCCACCGCATGCCACCAGACGACCCTCACGCTTTAATGCCGCTTTGCATGCCGCTTTAAAGCGCCGTTGGTGTGAACCTAGCATTACAAACGTTCGTAGCACCTCTTCCAAATGACGGCGCTTTGCTCGCCGCTTTAAAGCGCGGCAAGCGCCGTTGGTGTGAACCAGGCATAAGCGGTGTTTTTCTCAGCAAGTGATTAAGCTTGAGTTGCACACTTCTGGAGATTTTCTGCACTTAATGTAATGACTTCCTGGGCTTGTGGTAGATGATCTCTTCTCACCTGTTCGGCGAATACTTTCGTGACCCCTTGTACAGTATTTGATTATTAAATGCATGACGCAATTTACACCTCTTTCACTATGTACCTCTCCTTGCTCAACATAGCGATAAAGTTTCTAGTTGCAAGGGTGAACGGGAAGCGTCAAATCTGCACGTGTGACAGGCTTCAATATATTACAACAACCAACTTCTATGGCACTGACCCAGTACTCCCGCGACAAGAATTAACGGCTTGTCGAAGAAAGTGTTTTTTTTGTATTCTGTGATGACAATACTAGCAAAAAGCAGGTATTAATGTATTTTTTGTGTGTTAGTATCAACGTATCGAAACTTTTGACAACACAATACAGAACAGATACAAAAAAGGCAGAACAAATGTAAAAAAAAAATCTGCTGAGTCAAATTACCTAAAAAACACCTAGTAGAGTTTTCATTTTCCTTAGAGTAAGAATTTGTGTCCAACCTTTAATCCCTCAAAGCAAATATCTGTGAGGTCCGACACCAGCTTCAGTGCTTTTGGTTCAGTCCTTTTTTTTACAGCACCAACTTTCCCAATTCCACCTTGTCGTCCTTCCAACCGTAACCCCCCGCCTTTATGCTGCTTTGGATCCCCATCTCTTCCTCCTTTGTTGCCAAGACCATCCAGCTCTCCCCGCACCACCACCAAGCTCTGTGCCAGGCACTCAGTCCGCTTGTTGGACTGGACCACCTGCTTTTTAACCTCCGCTAGCTCGGCTTTGGTTGCAGTTAGGCTGTTCCTCAAGTCCTGCATCTCTCTAACCAAGCTGTCCATTCGGCTGGATGAACAGTCCATGAGCATTTGGAGGAAAGCTCTGTAGCTTCTTTCCTGTTGCTGGAAAAGTTCCTTGTAGAAGTGTTGTTGTTCATCCAAGAGGTCATAGACAGTAGACATACTCAACAGTTCATCCCCTATTGGGTACAGAGTGACCAATTTGGGCAACATTGTTAAACAGCCAATGGCAAGAATTAGTTTAAGTGAAAAAAGAATGTCCAGAGTCAGACTATCACTCACTCCAAATGAGACAAAACATCTGAGTAGAACAATTCACAATGTTTCTCTAAATAGGTCATCAGTTCAACAAAGAGAATGGTGGTAACAACATATACTTGCAATACTTCAGTTGAAATCCTTCAAGAGAGCACTTAGCTGACAGATAAAAAAATTTCTCCTGCTCCATCCATCCTGCTCATGAGGTAGGTGTTCATCCAAACTACAGAATGCTTTCTGTTCTTGCGTTGAGGGGAAATTACCAAACACTGTCCTTGTGGGTTGTAACAGAGTGCGAGGAAACTTCCGTTGTGTGTGTGTGTGTGTGTGTGTGTGTGTGGTGGGTTGTAACAGAGTGCGAGGAAACTTCCTTTGTGTGTGTGTGTGTGTGTGTGTGTGAAAGGTTGACAGTGAAAAGGTTTTCATTGCCCCAGCAGATTAATGCCCAGTTGAAAACCCCACCTCCAGTAATATTCTAACAATGTTGAATGCATGTGTGTGGGACAGTCATTTCAACACAGACCCCCAAAATGTGATGAAACCCCAATTTAGCGAGTAATCATGTCCAGACTAGGGGCAGGTCACAGAGGTCTTGTGTATCAATGTGTGTTAATCTATGCCTCGTCTAACAGCTACAGTTCCATCTCCTGGAGAGGATCAGTTAGCGGGTAATCCGAGTTGCCAGACAGCATTATAGGTCACAACTAACAAGCAAGGAAACTCAACACAGGGGCGCATACTATTTTTCAGCACATCATTAACACTTCTGTCTCATCCTATGGGGCTGAAAACATATTGCTGTAAAACTTCATGTTCTAAATCAAATTAAATCAAACTGATTTTGATTAATTGTAATTGCAGTAAATTACTTTATTGTATTATTTTAATAACTTTAAAAAAGACCCAAATATTTCGACACAAATGCAATTTGTTTGTCAGAATGTCATACACAAGCACTTGTTTAATGTTTTACTTAAATGCTTATCATTTATTTGCTCAAAACAGTTTTATCTAACTCCCATCCGCGTGTATTTTGAAGCGAATTTAGCCAATGAGCACACTTGTCGGAGTCTCTTCACTCATCTTTGCACTGCATCATGTCAGAGTCTCATGCAAGGTGGATAAACATTTCAAACACAGGACATAGATATTTGGCTCTTTTCTACCTCAAGTGAAAGGAGAAGGAGTTACTGATAGTCGCAGTCTGCAAAAAACCTTGGTTTTCTTGCACAGAACCCACATTATTTTATTGTCCAATGTAAATGTACTACTGGTAAAATAACATATGGCATGGAAGCTATATTCTATTTAAATTTTATTGTTTGTTGCTGTCAAAAAGAGTAATTTGCAAAAAGTAACAGCAGCCTTACCTAGCTGACAACCCTGGTCATTGTATATTGCAACTAAGCAACATGTATATTGCATACAATAAAATACAAAAACAGCAATATGTTATTTAACCTTTGAGTGATTCAATGTCGCCTCTACGTGTTTTTATGCATGAACCAGGAAGTTTGAACCACAACAAAAGTAAACAAATGATGCATACACAAAAATATACCAACGTGATCAGTTTTAGAGGTTGTAGGAAGTATTAAAAACAGGTTTTGTGTTTTGTAGGCCTGGGCCGATATTCGATAAGTCAACTGACGGACGATAAATGAAAATTAAAGTCGGTCAGATTTCCAGCTTCGATAAATCACCATGTGCATGCTTCAAGAGCAATCACGCAATGTGCGTTTGTACCATAGCGGAATGAAAAGAGGGGGGTGAATTATCTTGTCCTCATTAAGTGTCTTTGACTTTTTGTGCAGTGACACGGGGCTGCTTGCCCGTTAGCATCACACAGTCCAACTAGTTAGCATGTAGCAGCTAACAGACAAAATGAACACAAAAACAAATACTACCGCACCAATGGAAATGTATATGTGCAAAAAGTTGTACTATGTGGAAACCAACCAAAAACAACTGACTTCTGCAAAGCGTCAGTATATCTCACAAGACATCAGCGTACTTCACAAGACATCCGTTTAAGCAGCAAAAGTATTAACTTGGTTTTGATACAGTAAACAAAACTTGAAACTGGAACAGGGTTTCCCCTGCATTGCCACAACATATGTGACGGTGGGGGCGTGGTCAATGTCATCCATCCATCTATCTATCTATAACATGATAATTTGGAATTGCAATGATGCATATACTTTCTTTAAAAAGGCTAAACAAATGTTTTATGTAGATTTAAATACAAATAAGTGTTACGTTAATAATACCATATTTTTTCTTATATTATCAGGACCAGGTTTATTGGCCAAGTACGTTTAACACACAAGGAATTTGACTTGGCAATATGCTCTCTTTGTTCAATGCAATTTCAATTGTAGCTGCTTATTGTAAAAGGTAACACAGGCTGCACTATATTCTGCCATCCGTGAATAAGTCCTTGCGCACTAATTGACTGAAAGAGCACACACTTGCCCGACACTGCAGCACGATGTCACATTATCGATGGGAAAATGCATTTTTAGACAATATGATTTGCCTGAGCGGCTAGGAGACCCCGAGAGTAACAAGCGGTAGAAATGGATTAGAAAGGACAGATTTGAAAAAATAACTTAAAATTTCTATTTATTTATTTTTTAACTTGGGACTTTTGCTTGGTGTCAACTCTGTTTAGGTGCACCAGCTGTATCGCTCCTGAAAGCCGATTTAGATGCACGTTTTTTTAATATTCACTATGTGTTAAATAAAACCTGTGCTTCGTTTTTAATACAGGGTTTCCCCTTAACGTAATAGAATGTGGTGCCCCGCCACGGCATTTTCATTAACTTGGGACTTACCGCGGGCCGGATTCTGGACGCTGCCGGGCCGGATACGGGCCGGATACGGCCCGTGGGACGGCCGTAGTTTGGGGACCACTGGTTTAATCCATTACAAAATTTAGTTTCACATACTGCTATGCTAAAGGTCTAAAGTGTTGTACGTGCATACAAATGTTTTAAATTAGGTTTTCCTCTAAGGTTATTTTTCTCCTCTTTTGTTGATAATTGTTGTACATTTGCTTAGTACAAAATTTTAGCTGTTTGCAAATGCACTAGGTCAGGGGTTGGCAACCTTTACCACTCAAAGAGCCATTTTGACCAGTTTCACAAATTAAAGAAAACAATGGGAGCCACAAAACTCTTTTGAAATTTAAAAAAATAAACTAACACTGCATACAAAGTTGTTTTTTGCTTTGTGCTATGTATAAACCAGGGGTTTCAAACACGCGGCCCGCACCTTAAAATGAAAATGTAATGTTAATGCGGCCCGCGAGTTTTGTATGAATGGCGCTTGACAGCGTCATACTTGCCAACCCTCCCGGTTTTACCGGGAGATCCCCGAAATACAAGTCCACTTTCCTCTCGAATGTCTGCTGATTTTCACCCATCCATCCATACAACAATAATAAGGGCGTACCGTGATGACACAGCATTTAGCGCCCCCTACAACCAGCATGCCAGTCCAGGTAAATGTTGTATGCAGCTTCTGCCTGCAAGGCATACTTGGTCCACAGCCATACAGGTTACACTGACGGTGGCAACATAAACAACGTTAACACTCTTACTAATATGCGCCACACTGTGAATCCACACCAAACAAGAATGACAAACACATTTCGGGAGAACATCCGCACTGTAACACAACATAAACACAACAGAACAAATACCCACAATCCCATGCATCCCTAAATCTTCCGGGCTACATTATACACCCCCGCTACCACCAAACCCCGCCCACCTCAACCGACGCATGGAGGGGGTGGGGGGGGGGTGTTAGCCCAAGCTCATCTAAGATGGACTGATGCAAAGTGGAAAAGTGTTCTGTGGTCTGACGAGTTCACATTTCAAATCGTTTTTGGAAACTGGACGTTGTGTCCTCTGGACCAAAGAGGAAAGGAACCATCCGGATTCTTATAGGTGCAATGTTCAAAAGCCAGCATCTGTGATGGTATGGGGGCGTATTAGTGCCCAAGGCATGGGTAACTTACACATCTGTGAAGGCACCATTAATGCTGAAAGGTACATACAGATTTTGGAGCAACATATGTTGCCATCCAAGCAACGTTATCATGGACGCCCCTGCTTATTTCAGCAAGACAATGCCAAGCCACATGTTACAACAGCGTGGCTTCATAGTAAAAGAGTGTGGGTACTAGACTGGCCTGCCTGTAGTCCAGACCTGTCTCCCATTGAAAATGTGTGGCGCAATATGAAGCCTAAAATACCACAACGGGGACCCCGACTGCTGAACAACTTAAGCTGTACATCATGCAAGAATGGGAAAGAATACCACCTAAAAAGCTTCAAAAATTGGTCTGAGTTCCAAAACGTTTACTGAGTGTTGTTAAAAAGGAAAGGCCATGTAACACAGAGGTAAAAATGCCCCTGAGCCAACTATTTTGCAATGTGTTGCTGCCATTAAATTCTAAGTTAATGATTATTTGTTTCTCAGTTCGAACATTAAATATCTTGTCTTTGCAATCTATTCAATTGAATATAAGTTGAAAAGGATTTGCAAATCATTGTATTCTGTTTTTATTTACGAATTACACAACGTGCCAACTTCACTGGCTTTGGGTTTTGCATTATACCCAAAAATGTGTTTCATTTTACCCTTTCAATATTTATTCCGTCTATTTGTATTTGACTCTCTTCTTTTTCCGAATAGCATTATTTTAGTTTTGCTGAGATTCAAGGATAGTCTGTTTTTGTCATACCATCTTTTTTATTTGTTAATTTCTTGTATTATTTGTATTAGCTTTTGCGTGTTCTCTCCTGAACAAAACACAGTTGTGTCATCTGCAAATAGTATTAACTTTAAGTCCTTTGTAACTTTACAAATGTCGTTTATATAAAGACTAAACAATTTTGGTCCCATTATTGATCCTTGAAGTACGCCACAAGATATTTTCAGCTCTGTAGACGTTTGTTCTCCTATCGTCATGTATTGCTTCATGTTAGTTAGGTAGCTTTTTACCCAGTTCAAGACCAACCCTCTGATGCCATACCGTTCTAATTTGTTTATTAAGATATGATTGTGTCAAATGCTTTTGTTAAATCCATAAATACTGCCGCTGCGCACTGTTTACTATCTATCGCATTGGTAATCTCTTCCGTTATTTTGATTAATGCCTTTGATGTTGAAATGTTGGCTCTGTATCTGTATTGTTGTCTATGAGTATTTCATTTTTATTTATTAATTTGTCCAAACTGTTTTAACAGTTTTTCAATCATTTTAGAAAATTGTGGCAGTAGAGAAACAGGTCTGTAGTTTATGAACCGGTGTTTGTATCCAGTTTCATAAATTGATACGACTTTTGCCATTTTAATTTTGTCTGGGAATTTGTCTGTTTGAACTGATAGGTCCCGCGACCCTGAAAGGAACAAGCGGTTGAAAATAGATGGATGGAAATGATTAACCTGACTCTCGCCAGATCCTTGTAGTTTGCTGAGCTCTACACAAGGATCTGGGACTTCTCAATAGGAGATGTATTTCAAAAGGCAGGTCCTTGTAAAAAAAACAACAACAAATAAATAAA
The DNA here is from genome assembly GCF_033978785.1 of Entelurus aequoreus. Taxonomy (NCBI): domain Eukaryota; kingdom Metazoa; phylum Chordata; class Actinopteri; order Syngnathiformes; family Syngnathidae; genus Entelurus; species Entelurus aequoreus. Next base: position 33,418,006 of record NC_084733.1, read on the forward strand.
AAATTGTATGTGATTGGATAAACCACTTGTCTGTTATCTTGAATGACATGCTACTTCAACCACTCACATCGAAATCAACCCGTGACGCTGATGAGAGCAACGCTGGGAAATCCAAAACAGAACAGCCGACATTGGATAACGACAGAGTGAAAAGTTAAGAAATGCCTTCAAAACCGTTCTCTGTTCATCTTTTAAAGAATTAATATTTGATAGATTCGACAAAACAGTTGCAATAGCAGAATCAATGTCAGCACACGACTCCTCGCTGCATGCCGCCATTGTTGTTTGAATCAAACAGTCGCTTCAGCGCTATGTCACATCTATGAAATTCCGCCCGGCGATCCTGATTGGTTCATTATTTTTTGCTATCTTGAAGGAGTTTGCATTGCCCTCGATCCCAGATCCTTGTGCGGAGCTCAGCGAACTACAAGGATCTGGCGAGAGTCAGGTTAGGAAATGATAGGTTGCCAATACATTTTAAAGAGGATAGAGAAAAAGAAGGAACTTATTGACTGACGGATACAATAGCAGACTGGTGCAAAGCTCTGAGTAAATGTCTACCATATATGGTAATCCCCATTAACGTCACAATTGAGAAAACGTCACAAATTGGGCAAATTCCAAAAGGCTTGTTTGGAGGGAGTGTGAAGGATGGCAAAATTATTTTATAAATATCTCTGCAATGCCTCCATGGTTTGATTTTAAATTTTCAGGACAAATGCAGTTCCCAAATACCAAAAAAACATGTACCGGCTCCTCTTTAAGTTTACATCCATTGAAGTAAAAGAAAGCACAATAATTACTTCAACATTTGTGTTCAAACTGTAATATTTTAAGCTGTGAAGTTATTCAATTTAGCAATGAAATTGTTTTTAAAACGCAGTATGGCAACAGCATTAGCAGTGGTAGCACTACAGCTGGGCGATATCGCTGAAAACTATATCAAAATATAATTTTTTTTATATTGATCGATATCGATAATTATTGATACTTTTTAAGACTTATTTAAGCCTGCCAATAAATACTGTAAAACAATTTCCAACTTACCAAGAGTGCTATTTATCAGTGGAGAAGGTGTCGTAGCCAGGTGGGATGAGCTTGGCTAAGGTAATAAAAATATTAAAGTAGATTTGAAGGTGGTAGCAGATTAGAGACACAAGATGGCAGTAGTGTATAAGCTATTGAACACTACATAGAGTAGTTTGGGAAGCTACTCATTAAACCCACACATTGAAAGTGTCAGGAGGTTGCCGCGCCGTCCGCATTAAAACCAACAAAACTAAAGACAAGTTTCTGATATTGAGTTGATATATCAAGATATCAAAGTTTCTCTTCTCACTCCATGCAGAGAATCAACAGCAAGACAGAAAGCCGGTGCAACCACACTAGTGTTATGAGCAGGGGTCTCCAAACTTTTTGACTCGGGGGCCGCATTGGGTTAAAATATATATATATATATATATATATATATATATATATATATATATATATATATATATATATATATATATATATATATACACACACACACACATTGTCTTTATATTCCAGCGAGTTAATCCATTTTGTCATTTAACATCAATTAACATTGATGATCATCAACATTTAACATTGTCACATTATCGATGGGAAAATGTATTTTTAGACAATATGATTTGCCTGAGCAGCTAGGAGACACAGAGAGTAACAAGCGGTAGAAAATGGATTAAAAAAAAATAAAATACAATTTTTTTTTTAATTTGGGACTTCCCGTTGGCCGGATTTTGGATGCTAGGGGGCCGGATCCGGCCCGCGGGCCGTAGTTTGGGGATCCCTGGTTATGAGAATAGCGTATGTATTTATGTGTGCTCCTTTAAGAATGGCAGCGTGTTGGGTGACTGACGTCAGTGAGTGAGTGGAAGAGTGACGCGAGCTAGCAGTAGCGTGCAGCAGTAGTGATAGAGTGGCAAATGTATCCAGAGGTGTCCCGCAGAAATACGAATAAAGCAACCTAATTCTCACAAACTGGCAGCCTCGTCATTCCGACCCGAAAGCGGATCGTAGCAGACCCATTGTCGAGTAAAGTGAAGGGTGTTACCCCCAACGAAAACATCGACCCTGGCGGGAACGTCGACCCTGCGCTCCTTGACTATTGTCTGGGACTGGATCACTTGGAGCCGAACAGCAGGAAAGATGTAACATTCGTTAGTTGATACTGTTACGTGATTGGCTGTTAGCGTGTCCCTCCCATTGCTCAGTGACACTTACGGTTTCCCGTTTGCTGGTGTCCCAAAGCACGAGTGACTTAATCAAACAAATCTTGCTTCATAATTTCTGTTTTCTTCCGACCAAAAAATATAAATATGTATCGAATATTTATTCGCACACATTTTATATTGATATCATTTCTATGTCTATCGCGATAAATATTCATATCGTATTATCGGCCCATCCCTAGGTAGCGCAATGTTTTTCACATGGCTTTTGGATGAGAAGTAGTCATCAATTTTGCAAACAAAGCATCACCTGACACAAAAGTCATTTGGGAGCTGTTAGGCTCTGTATTTTGGACTTTTATAGTTTTTTTTGCACCTGTGTGTTTGAGGTGGTGCTTCCAGATCTGTGTCCTGGAGACAGGCAGGGGGCTGGTCCAAAAAGAGGCCTTATTTCATCGCAGGAACTTGTCCCATTTACCCGGGTTAATAAAGTTCCCTGTGTTTTTCACTGTGTTTCAATATCATTTTAGTTTTGCAATTTCGACCCACACAGTGGGTGGCCTAGAGATTAGCATGTTAGCACACAGTAAGGACATCGGGGAGATCCGGATTTGAATCTCCGTTTGAACATTGTGTTGAGTTTGCATGTGCCCCCATGGGTTTTCTCCAGCTTCCTCACACATTCCAAAGATATGCCTGTTGGATTAATTGGAGTCTCTAAATTGTCCACGGTATGATTTTGAGTTTGATGATTGTTTGTTGTGCCCTACTATTGGCTGGCCACCAGTTTAGGGAGTGCCTTCCTCTCACACAAATTCAGCTGGAATAGGCTCCAGTGCACCCCTGCAATTATAAGGATAATCGCTATAAAAAATGGACGGATGGATGGACAGACTCACAAGGCATAACATCAATTAGCCCCCACACCAACCGTCCCACTGGCAGCCGCATCAGCACTGTCACAGTGACTATACTAACGTTAACTGCTAACAAGTCGTCTGGGGAAAAACAAAAGAAAGTGAAGAACTTACGACTATTATATTATCACCCAGCTCTCCACAGACCATGAAGACAGACAGTAATTCGATAAGCCATCTCAACTTTTGTTGGCAAAGACCTAGGCTGCACCTGCCGACTTTGAGCAGCTCGTGCTCAAAGTGACCATAGCTACGTTATGATCGTGCAACATAAACATAACTGTTTCAGTGAGATGTAGAACAGTCTTGTAAGATGACCACTGAAGAAAGGGCAGCAGCCAGTCGTACTCATAAGGTACTTTTGTTTACAGCTTCATCTCTCTGCATGCCTCATTGTCGTCAAATGTGCCAGAAAAACCAAGTGCACACTTCCAACCTTAATAATAAAATATATGTGCGTTACATCCGGTCCTACTGCGACAAAAAATTAGGAATCCCAGAAGTATACCTTACATATTTATCTGGTATTATAAGGAGGATGAGCTACAAGTTTTAGAAGCTGTGTGCTAAACAGATGCAGCTTAGTGAAACACTGTAGCGTTATGTAGCAATATTGCTAAGTGCTAAACAAGATATACAAGGCAAGGCAGCTTGAGCGCAGCACCACCATTCGGCACCACACTGAAGCAGCAACCAGCTTCCATGCCAGCCAGGGGCTCAAACACAATATCCAAATGTTGGACATCCATCCACAAGAAGGAGAGAAGCTGCTGACAGTGTGCCCAACAGAAGCAGCATCGGGGAGACACAACAGAAGTCCAGTCTTGCAAGTATAAACAAGCAAAGTTCAGAGTGGCAGTTCTTGTCAAGCTTCCCGCAACATTACAGAGCAGTCCAGGCACAGTGAGTGTGAACTACAGATATATTTATTGTACATTCTTCTTCAAACATTACGGTAAGAAAATCGCATTTCTCAAACCTTCATTAGCTCTTATCTGTGCCAGTGTCCACAAGACACATTCTCCTAAAGACCTCGTAATGTGCACTTCAGTTCTAACAGAAAGTAACAAACATGAGATGCAACAAACAATGTTACATTACTTTTAATTAATCACAATAAATGGAACAGAATTGCTATATTTACCTTAATCTCCAATCCCATGAATCTACACTCCATGTATTCATTACCGATTCATGTAAACGCTAAATATTTTGTCATCTTTAAGCACTTTGAGTCACTATATAAATATAATTCATTTCACTAATCTGATGTTTGACGCTAAATTAACCACAACATTAGCGATGCATTAAAGTACCAGTAGAATGGAAAGACAAGTTGACTACATGCTTAATTGTGTTTCATTGTACCAATTTAACCATATCCAATTGTATTTCCAATCCACCAAATATGCGAAAATACCGACTAAACATCACAAAATGCCATAATTTCAGACAGCCATTTTGAATATTCTTCTGCAATTTCCGTAGATTGGGGGGGGGGGGGGGGGGGGGGGGGGTGGAATGACGTCATGATGGAAACGCTTCTGCACTGACCTTATCAGTAGATCAGTCATAATGGAAATATGCAAAAATTAGAAAGAGATTTGCTGTGTATTTTTTACAAACACTATGTAATACATGAACAAAATGTTTCTTTTTTTAAGCATTCTAAGTCGTAAATAAATAAATAATAAGTTTGCCAACAATTCAGTCAATGGAGCTCTATATTCCATCCAAATAGCCCTCTAAATAACCATCCAAAACCCGTCAACAATACAATCGGGACCTGAATATTGATCAATTATTGGTCATATTGTTATTATAAGCGCTAAAGCAGACATTTATTTTAGCGGCGCATTGATAACAGAGAGGTAACTAGTTTTTGCTGCAGCTTTGAGTCGGCCGTTGTCCTGCTGCCGGTTTTATTATGTTTGTAGATCTTGTTTAGCACTTAGCAATATTGCTACATGATGCTATAGTGTTTCACTAAGCTGGATCTGTTTAGCACACAGCTTCTAAAACTAGTAGCTCATCCTCCTTATATTAAGGCTAAAAAAATAAGCTTCTGGATCATAATTTTTCCCGAAGTAATTGTTGGCTCTCACAAAGTTTGCACGATTAGCATTGTTGTTGGTGGGGAAGGGATTTGTGGTTCCCACCTCTACATCATCTCTCAAAATGGCTCGGGAATCTCCGTAAGATTGATACTATTTTGATCATATTCATTTACTCTTAAACTTTGTAAGTCTTTTGGTGTTACAAAACAAATGTATATGATAATGGTTTTAAAATAGAGGCAACTTGTTTTTCCATTCTGCTGGTACTTTAATCATGTCGCTACTTGTCCAACGTTTCCTAAAAATAATGTTAAAAAAACAACATAAAGCCTTGTACAGCTGTTTACTGATGTATACTATTCATGTTTCAATAACTTTTACTGGAAATTAGTATCTGCTCTCGGCCTCTGACTGATAATCGGTATCGGCCCTGAAAAAAAACATATTGCTTGATCTCTACTTAAAAGAGGCTGTTTGCAACCTTTACAAGGATGCCTAGATGGCGCTAACTTTCCAGAGTGTTGTAAGCATTATACTAGGGCTGCACGATTAATCGACATCGTAGGTTTTAATTAGTATGATAAATAACCTGTTGAAGCTGAAGTTTTTTTCTTGTTTTTTCCCCGCCGCCACCGGCATTTGACAAAAATGTTAGCCAATAACAATTGTTGAGCCTTGCATTTGTTCGTATCTCGCTTCAAACAGGCTGAAAGACGTCTCACTCTTTGCAAGGCTCTCAGCACCTGAGCGCCTTTTTTAACAGTAGAATTAACTGAATGCAATTAGCCCTCTCTTAAGTCATTCACAATCTTTGTCTAGGTGGGCGCAGCGTGGGGCACCAGCTTTACACACACAAGAAGCACAGACACCCTTGCTACTCGCAAAGATGGGAAAAAATATGGATTACAAAGTCAAGTATCCCGTTGTGGTAATATTTTAGTTACAAATTGGATGGGCAATATACGGCCATTAACACGATGGAAGTAGCAGTAGAAATGAGTGCCGTGATCACAATAAACAAAAAGACAACCCGACCTCGTTTTTCCAACTAAGAAAAAAATGCACTTTAAGATGTTCAATATTTAAGTAAATTTTTTGCTTACAGAAATGAGAGTCCATTTTATTGTTTGTTTATTTATTTAGGAAAACCGTTGCTTACCTTCCAATTACAGTACAATGGTAATCACGTATACAGTAATGAAAATGAAAATGAATATCATTTTAAATGTTTACTTGCAATATTACGAAGTGTTAGTTGCTTCTCTTGGACTGCTTTTGTGTATGTGTAAGCGCTCTTGCTTGTACGTGTGGACAAGACAGCAGAGAATGACAAGCCTGAACGCCAGACAAATTACTCGAACTGAAAGGCAATTTATATTCAATAAAATTGGTAATTTTGAAAAATATTGACACTTAACTATATATGCTCTGTTAAACCACTAATGGTAACATAAGTTGGCTGGTGGTGTTATGTTTTTTTTTTTTTTAAATAGCCCTTTTAAGAAACATGGGATGTTGTGTTTTCTGAATGAGCATAAAACAGACATCCAAAAAAATCAGTTTAGTTACAGTATGTTGCACAAAAACTGCTATTGTTGTTTTCTCTATTGCCATTTATATTCTGGTTAAATTATGCTTCAAAATATACACTATGATGTATATTTTGCAAATATCGAGCAGATAATTATTGGGCCGATGTGAGGAATTATGATGTCATACAGATAAATCCGCTGATAAAAAGAAAGTTCTCATAACCGATAAACGCTCCAATTAAGCAAGATTACCCCTGTACTGTACTGTGCTGTGGGTGGGCTAGGGTGGTAAAATCAAGCGCTCCTTTTCTCCTAATCATGCTGTAAACAGCCTGTAGTAAACTTCCCCTGAGCTCAATGTAAACAAACATGGCGATCATCTGGGACTTCTTCACTGTTTCAGAGGAAGACATTTCTTGTGCAATTTGCACCAAATGTTCTGCAAACATTTTGCGATGAAGGAAAAAAATCACAAGCTTCTGTACATCAAACCTTATCAGCTACGTAAAATGCTAGCATTGCTAAGCTGGTGTTTTGGAAGCCTACAAATATGCCTGAGCTGATGATAGAGAAGATAGATGCCTCATAGCGAGCCGCAAAGAAAAGCCAAGCGCTTGCTCCTATTGCCACAATGTTTGAAAAGTGCTGAAAGTTTGCCGGAGATGAGATGGCTAAAGTGATCTGTGACTTTATCATGGAAATGATGGCGATGACAAAATCTACAGTGACATCTTGTAAAATCCACTTTTGAATCTTTACCTCCAGATGTGCCCAAACTACAGTTAGATACCAGTATCGATCTTGAAAGGCAGAAGTTATCTGTATTGCTTTGGGGACAAAATATATCGCACATCTCCAAAATTTTGTGTTTTAGTTTCACCAATAAAATAGATCGTTGTCACAAGCAATGTATCGCATATCTTACAGTACCCTGAGATTCCCAGTCCAACTATTCCACCACCTTGAAATAAATACCCCCAGTCTTAGTCAGAGGGTGTATCTGACCTAATTTACAGGGTTTCATAGCATCCATAAACAAGATGTATTTCTGTGTTATGTCTTAATAAACGCTTTGTGGACATTGTGTCTTCAACTCAAAGAAACAGCTCAGCTATAAAAAAGTTGTCAAATAGTTTTATGTCCTGATCAACTAGATTTTTATAGATGTATGTTATCAGTCCTGGTAAGAAATGTTACCATAAAATTGTTCATCTGGTTTTGCAGAGGCATTGGGCGAGACAGTATGTTGCTGTAGTGCTTTAGTTACGGTGGTGTTTCAACAAAACCGGTTTTTGAAGCGCGGTTTTTTTTTAATGGGGCGTGTAAACACTTTTAAAATATGTCGATGAAAACCAAATTTAATGACAGCAGTCACAGCACCACACTTATTAGCAACAAAATGACAAAAGTTAAAAAGGAAGTTTCAGATGTGCAAGGGTGCGGCAAACATTTTTAACAGCAACAAATATTTGTACAATTACTCTGTTTGCGTATGACATCATGATCACTATATGACAGGTATCAGTTATGTACGTCAGGGAACACGAGTTACACTGTTTAGAATGAGAATTCACAATTATATAATTTCACTGACATACGTTTAAATATGTAAGGGACACCAACAAAAGTGTGATAAAATATGTACATGAGAATTCTTTCATTGACAAGAGGTCTTTATAATTCGTTCGAAGCGAAATGAATGGCGGGCTGATGCTAGAGCTGTCAGTCTGGCGATGCTAACATTTGAAGCCGGCTGGGCAGTCACAAATATATGATCCGGTATTATTTTTATGTCGAAATGGTTTAAAAATCACACATCACGCCTTATGTCAGTCAGAGTATGTATCAAATAATATGCTGCATAAACGTACCTCTAGTCCAATTCCAAGTACAGCGTTAACAACTCGCATGTTAGCATGCTAGCAATTGATTCTACTGCAGTCGCATACGAGAGGACATTTCAACAACAGCTCATAAGCTAAACCCTTAGCATTAATTTATGATACTCTAATGTTGCTAGATTGGACATATTTGGTACATATGGCAAAAATATTGCTAAACAGAAGTACTCACCATATTTGCTTCAATTGCGCGTGGTAGTCTGCTAACGCTACAGGCTGAGTAATGGACGTCGGCGGCTTGTGAACAAGACTGAGTTGAGGTGTGGAGGCGAGTCTCTACAAGCTCCTTGTATTCCTCCGCACAGGTCCCTCCTATAACTGCCTCTTCTAACGCCTAGCGATATCCTATTTTAGTCAATATTGGTATATATGTACTTAAGGTAAATATTTCGACTTGCAAAAAAATTGCCCTAAAACAACATTATGTTCAAAGTAAATATCTTAAAAGTTGTAACAATGTTTCACAACTGAAGTGGTACACTATTTTCTTTTACCAATGTCGGCGGAAGGATACGTTTCGTAAATTGTTGCTGACATACTTTTGACAAGATGGGGTTTTGCTTTTGAGAGGTGATCCCTGATTGGATAAGGCGGAGCCGCAATGTTGTACGCGCTGTACAGAGGCAGATGATTGGTCGGAACTGATCTGCAATGCGTCAAACCACGGCGCGGTTTAGGCGGCAGAAGAGACCGTCAACAAATTATGGTACTAGTAGTAGTAATAGTTTGTCATATTTGAATTGTTGAACCAAATATTGACATAACGTAAAATAATAGTAAAACAAACACAGGCAAGGTATTTTGCTTAGTTAAGTTGACATTGTGGATAAATGACTTTTATACAGTATATTGCACACAACTGATAACAAATGCAGTGTAATAAATTGTCCCATCATGAAGGAGGAGAAAAACTAGAGAAGTACAGAACATTTCATTAAAAAATGAATTATTATACTTTATTTTATAATTAAAACCTTAAAGTAATCATACAGATTATAAACACATTATATTGTAATCAACAACTAATAACAATTTTTTGTGAATTGTAGACATACACAAATCAATCCTGGTTCATATTGAAAAATGAATGACATGTTTCTTTACTGCTAAGCTATATCTGTGTGTGATTGTTTCAGTCTTCCAGTAGTATATCAAGTTCTTCTAATGGCAGCCTCAGTCGCAGTTCTTTCTCCGTCATCAGATCTATAAACTCTTGTAGATTCTCAGGAAACAGCTGCACTGCATCCATGTATAAACCCTGGTAAAAGAGACACCATGTATAAACTCAGGTTAAAAACATGTATGCAAACACATTTGCATGAATGCAAATCCCCAATCATCTATGTATTCATTAATACACACATACATGAAGACAGAGGAGTTGTTGTTGGCTGTACTATTTTATTTCACGCACTTACATTTAGCAATTTGAGTGCAAAATACAAATTCAAAATACAGGCCCTCAGAATGTAATTATGCAGTCTACAAAGTGAAAGTATGGAAATGCGTGAATTGAAACACAGCCTGTGTCATACCTTCACCCAGGGAACATTCTGTAAAGCTTTGTAGAAAAGTCCCTTGGCTTTATCCATGTTGCCCTCTGACACCTAATAATACAAACCACATAAAACATAGTAAACAATCTACGAAACAGTGTATCAGTTAATTCAACTGGGGGGAAAATGCTATATGTATGTATAGCAACAAAGCTAACATGGATTTAGGTGTTGTGATTCACTGCTATATAAATAGTAAATTAAATCAATAAAGGACCAAATCCAATTCATGTACGTAGCCTTTTGTCATCTTACCAGGTAGTGAATGTACATCCTCCAAAGTAAAGGACAGTGAGCACCCATTTCGGTCAATATGGCGCTTTCAAACAGTCCTCGGATACGGTTGCTGAGGCCATTCTCGGGCAGGACACTCAAGGCGGCGCTTTTGTCGCAGGATCTAAAATGGTCATAAAATATGTTATGGGTGTAAAACATTGATTTAGAGTTTAAAGTGTATATATGTAGTGTAAATATGATATGGAGAAGTGCCAATGGGATGATACATGATATATGGACATGGTATGGAGTGGTGCTAATACAATGATATATCATGATATAGAGTAGTGCAAAAGTATGATTCATAATACCATGACATGTAAACATGGTATGGATTGGAGCCAATATAAAGTATAAAGTGGTGCAAATATGATACATGATATAGAGTGGTGCAAATATAGTACATGATATGGAGTGATGCAAATGGGATACATGATATGTAGTGATGCAAATATGATACATGAGGGGTGCAAATACAATGATACATGACAATATGGAGTGCTTAAAATATTATACATAGTAAACGATATGTTAACATGATATGAGGTGGTGCAAAAATGATACCGTATATAACACGTAAACATGATACAGAGTGGTGTAATTAATATTATATGTGATGATACGGAGTGGTGCAAATACGGTGAAACATGACAATATGGAGTGGTTCAAATATACATGGTACTTGACATGTAAACATGATATGAGGTGGTGCAAATATGATATATAACACGTGAACATGATATGGAGTGGTGTAATTAATATGATACGTGATGATATGGAGTGGTGCAAATATTATACACGACATGTAAACATGATATGAGGTGGTGCAAATATGATACAGTATATAACACAAACATGATATGGAGTGGTGTAATATTATTTGTGATCATATGTAGTGGTGCAAATAGTATGATACATGATGATATGGAGTGGTACAAATAGTATGATACATGGCATGTATACATGATATGGAGTCGTGCAAATGGGATGATACAGGAAATGTAAACATAGTATGGAGTGGTACAAATACAATGATACATGATGATATGGAGTGGTGTAAAAACTATAGTTCTTGATACATGACTTGGTATGGAGTGGTGCTAATACAGTATGACGATACATTGCATGTAAACATGGTATAGATAGGAGCCAATATGACATCAGTGTTAATTTTGACAGTAGTTTTTAATTTAGTTTTAGTCATAGTGTTTTGACCAAAATGTATTTTAGTTTTAGTCTTACTTTAGTCATCTAAATTTATCTACCATTGTTTTAGTCTAGTTTTAGTCGACTTAATTCCTCATCATTTTAGTTGACTGAAATTACAGTACATTTTGTCAACTAAAATATACATAGTTTAAAGCAGGGGTCACCAACCTTTTTGAAACCGAGGGCTACTTCTTGGGTACTGATTAATGCGAAGGGCTACCAGTTAGATACACACTTAAATAAATTGACAGAAGTAGCCAATTTGCTCAATTTACCTTTAACTCTGTTATTATTAATAATTAATGATATTTATCTTTGTGGAAACACAGATCATCTTAATGATTTCTCACAATAAATATATATAGAAACAGATAAATATCAATATGCAACACTTTATTTTTATATTTTCTCTAAGTGCACATTTTTCAAATTGAACATTTTCAAATGATCACTTCTAAGACAGTCTTGTGAAATCACAATATCCCATTTTAACTAGCTACCCACTAACATTTTTTAACAAATCATGAATTACTTTGCACCATGTTTGTACAAATAATAACTCATGTAAAATACAAAAGTAAACTCTCAAATTTTTAAATCATGTCACACTTTGAACTGGACATCAAATCTGTTATCTGTTTCTTTGTTAGTTAGTGGGAAGCCTGGCATTGCATGCTGTTAACTAGTGTGTTGTACTCTGGTGTGTAACTTGACACTGCAACTCTGAGTGAGTCTTGCAGATGTGCATCAGTGAGGCGTGTTCTGTGTTTGTTCTTGTTGAAGTTCATGTCAGAAAAGGCTGATTCACAAAGATAAGATTTTTCCTTATTGTTTGCGGAACCTTCTTAATCTTTTGGACATATTTTCACAGCAATCTGGCCTTAAGCTTAATTATGATAAATGTAAAATGTTAAGGATCGGAAATCTAAAGGGAACGTCCTTTCGAATGGAATGCAAAGTGCCTGTTTTGTGGACAGATGGACCAGTTAACATACTTGGTGTTGTTGTCCCAGAAAATCTGGAAGATCTAGGCTCAGTAAATTATGATAATCGACTAAGAAAGCTGGACAAAATTATGCAATTATGGAAAGGGAAATCCCTAACCTTGTATGGTAAATTGTCTATTGCCAACTCGTTAATTATTCCTCAATTTATTTATTTGTTTTTGTCATTACCAGCTCCATCACAAAACTTTTTTAAGATTTATGAGCGGAGGGTCTTCGATTTTGTCTGGAACGGCAAACCAGAAAAGATTAAAAGAAAGGTTTTGTACAAAGAGTATGAATATGGGGGCCTGAAACTTCTCAACCTTGAAGCTATGTGTCTGTCTTTAAAAGCATCAATTGTTCCAAAGATGTATTTAAACATTGAGTGGTACACAAATGTCCTGTTGGACAAAAAACATGTACTGTATCAAAAGAAATTGTATCCTTTTTTACAAGTGATCCCCTCCCAGAGAGTCTGCTGGGAAACATGGCGGGGTTCATAAAGGAAACAATCCACTCATAGTGGTGTTTTCAATTTTATGTGCCAGAAAAAAGAGACAATATTTTGCAGCAGTTAATATGGATGAACTCTAATATTGTAATAGATGAAAAGCCTTTCTTTTGGAAAAATATGTTTGAAAGAGGAATCATTTTTGTCAATGATATTATCAATGAGAATGGTAAAATTATGAAGTATGATGAATTTAGAGCTATGTATGGCGATGCTTGCTCAAGCTTTTCATTTTATCAACTTACTGGAGTAATTGGGAAAAGATGGAAACAAATAATTAATTATGGAACTACTAAATTATTAGTTTGTAAACCTCTAATAAGAAATTCTAGTTGGCAAAAAGGAACTAAAATAAATAGAAAAATATATAATTTTTATTTAATAAAGAAATCTTTGAAGGCTGCCTCATACAACACAAATGGAAAATGGGAGGACTTTTTTGACTGCCCGTTGCCATGGGATGCCATATTCAAACTAATCTATAAAACCACTATCGATGTGCAAAATCGTTATTTTCAAATTAAAATTATTTATAACTTCTTACCCACAGGGAAAATGTTAAAATTATGGAATATGACAGAGTCAGATGATTGCCGATTTTGTTGTCAGGAGCCTGAATCCACCCTGCATTTGTTTTGGTATTGTCATATTGTGTCTTTGTTTTGGGTGGAAGTTAAAAAAATGTGTTTAAGGATTGGTTTGTTTATGAAGCTTAATGTGGTTTCTGTTATTTTAGGAGAGTTCATTGACAATCATGATTTAGTCAATTTAATTATAGTACTCGGTAAAATGTTTATTTTTAAGGCCAAAAACAGATATTCACTTAGTATTACTTTCTTTAAAACATTTATTCAGTATTTTCTAACTTTAGAAAGTTACATGGTTGAAAACGATAATGATGCCAAAAAACATTAAAAAAAAGATGAGAAGTCCTCAAAGGCTTATTTTGAAAGTATAATTATGTTTATAGATTATATGATATCTGTTGTTGTGTTCCCTAATTTGAGTGACCTGGACATAATCTGGACTGTACATAAATGCTTATTTTGAAAATGTAATTTTGTTTATAAATTATATGCAATCTGTTGTGTTCCCTAATTTTTTTCTGTGTACATGAATGAAGGTGTGTGTTGCTGAGTCCGACTTGGACATTATCTGGACTGGGCCTGGTTTAAAAAACCCTTTAAACAAATCTAATTTCATTGACAACCTGGTCTGTTGAAGATAAGGCCCTTTTTTAAAAAATAAAATAAAATAAGATAAATAAATAAAAAACATTTTCTTGGATAAAAAAGAAAGTAAAACAATATAAAAATAATTACATAAAAAATAGTAATTAATGAAAATGTTAGTGGACCAGCAGCCTATACAATCATGTGTGCTTCAGGGACTGTGTCCCTTGCAGATGTGTTGTCTATGTTGTGGGAACCAGAATATTGGTAGCAGAAAGAAATAACCCCTTTTGTGTGAGTGGGTGTGCATGGGGGAGGTTGTTTGGGTTGATGTACTGATTGAAAGTGTATCTTGTGTTTTTTCTATGTAGATTTAATTAAAAAAAAAAAAAAAAAAAAAAAAATTTTTTATTTTTATTTAAAAAAAAAAAATTTTTTAGAACAGGCCCGCGGGCGACTCATCTGGTCCTTACGGGCGACCTGGTGCCCGCGGGCACCGCGTTGGTGACCCCTGGTTTAAAGGATAACGCATCTTTGAAGTTGGCTTGATACCACTTTTATTGTGGTTATGACAATTACTGTACATTGTAATCAATACTGCATAACTTAGCATATACAGATGCATTTCTATAAATTTGAATATCATGCATCACATTATTTCAGAATCAATTCAGACTAAGAGACTAATTAAAGCGTCAGAATTTTTTTTCTGTTAATTTCCAAACATGCATTCAATAGATTAGTATGCAAAGGAGCAGATTGTCCACCATTTTATTAGGCAAAAGAGCTGGGCAGAGCTAGGTGCATGGCAGGGTACAACGTATTCACTTGCTCTGAGCAAAGTGTAAAAGGACATAATGCGTTTTGCGTCCGTCACAAAAAGGAGATGTAAGGTAAGGTGGCCCTGGATATGAAGTGGCGCAAATATGTCGATACATTACATGTAAACATGATATGGAGTGGTGCAAATATGATATATAACATGAAATTATGATATAGAGTTGTGTAACTAATATACGTGATGATATGGAGCAGTGCAAATATGATACATAACATGTAAACATGATATAAATACGTGGTTAATCAAAGCAAGATTTTCCTATGCGTCAACAATGTTTTATTTATTTATATATTTATTTATGTATTCAATTATTTACATATATATTTGTTTATATTTATTTTTAATGTTTTGCTGATGTCAATATTGTGTTTATTTCACATTGAGCTTCTTGCGGTTTTCCCAATTTTTGCTGGTGTTTTGTTTGTTATTGTTTTTTTTAATGTGCCTAGGGCCAATGACAAAAAGAGTCACTGTGCCGCAGTTTGAGCACCACTGCTGTAGAAGTTAACTGTTTATGGCCACTATAGTCTTAATACTAGAGATGTCCAATAATGGCTTTTTAGCCGATATCCAATATTCCGATATCGTCCAACTCTTAATTACCGATTCCGATATATACAGTCGTGGAATTAACACATTATTATGCCGGATTTTGTTGTGATGCCCCGCTGGATGCATTAAACAATGTAACAAGGTTTTCCAAAATAAATCAACTCAAGTTATGGAAAAAAATGCCAACATGGCACTGCCATATTTATTATTGAAGTCACAAAGTGCATTATTTTTTTTAACATGCCTCAAAACTGCAGCTTGGAATTTGGGACATGCTCTCCCTGAGAGAGCATGATGGAGGTTGTGGTGGGCGGGGTTGGAGGGGCGGGGTTGAGATGGGGGGCGGGGGTAGCAGGGGGTGTATATTGTAGCGTCCCGGAAAAGTTAGTGCTGCAAGGGGTTCTGGGTATTTGTTCTGTTGTGTTACGGTGCGGATGTTCTCTCGAAATGTGTTTGTCATTGTTGTTTGGTGTGGGTTCACAGTGGGGCGCATATTTGTAACAGTGTTAAAGTTGTTTATACGGGCACCCTCAGTGTGACCTGTATGGCTGTTGACCAAGTATGCATGGCATTCACTTGTGTGTGTGAAAAGCCGTAGATATTATGTGTCTGGGTCGGCACGCAAAGGCAGTGCCTTTAAGGCACGCCCCCAATTTTGTTGTCTGGGTGGAAATCGGGAGATATTGAGGAGAATGGTTGCCCTAGGAGATTTTCGGGAGGGGCACTGAAATTCGTGAGTCTCCCGGGAAAATCGGGAGGGTTGGCAAGTATGACTGGGAGACGCAACTGCTCTGTACTTCTCCGTACGTCCGTGTACCACTCCGTACAGCGGCGTTTTAAAAAGTCATAAATTTTACTTTTTGAAACAGATACAGATAATTTCCGATATTACATTTTAAAGCATTTATCGGCCGATTATATCGGCAGTCCGATATTAATTGGACATTTGTACTTAATACTGTAGTATATTTGTTTATCCAATGGTCGCATATGGGGCGCCAGTCACTTATGTCAGCGCCGGAAGTAATAAAATCAGCTGACCACATGGGGGGGGTTATCCTGTTTGATTAAGAGGGGATAAACAGGGAAGTCCTTCTGTAGCTGCCGCCTTGTTTTATCATATATTGCTGCTTTTGCACGTCTCAATGTTTGCTTTTGTATATAAAAATCAACACAAAATCTGTACTTTGGAGCAATGTTCACAGACTCTAGTATTTTGCCTGTTAGCTTCCTGTAGCAGGCGAGTGATGAAAGTCATAGACTTGTGGTTGAGGGAAGAGTTGTTTGATGTTGGGTTCTCTAAAATGTCTGATGCGTTGCAACAGTCGTTTGTGCACGTCATGCAAAGCGCTTTTGCGGGACAAGCGGGTGTAGTGTGCAGGTGTAGTGTGCAGCTGCAGCCATGCTCAGGGGGTGTGGCCGTGGCCAATGTGAGGCTGAGGAAAGAGAGGCAGAGTTGTGCGGGTGTGTTCAGACGTTAAAATGTGTGCCTGTTGGCGGATCTGTTGGTCACGCGATCGACTGGTAAGGTTCCAAAGATCGACTGGTTGATCGCGATCGATATGTTGGCGACCCATGATATAAATGGTGCAACTGTTACGATGCATGACATGTAAACATGATATATGGTAAGCAAATATGATGATAAATACTGAAACTGTATACAGTACTGATAAAAGTATAGAGTTATTTCTGTGGATGTTTCAAGTTGTTTCCACTCTTACCTTTGTGCAGCATCCACCAGCTGCTTTCTTTGCTGTTCAGCAACAATAGCATAGAGCTGTGGCACAACACTGCTGCTATCCCTGCATACGGCGTAAAAGAAGCGCCGTGCTCGGCCAGCACTGTGGTAATGGTTCTCTAGCTGAAACAGGTCCCAAGACCATCGTTAAGTCAAAAAAAGGAGAAAAAGTAACAAGAGAGCATGATGAAAGTTCATAATTTGCTTTACCTGTACATATATGCTCCAGAGGGGTGCACTGCTGGGCCAGCAAAAAAGGGCAGAGGTCAGCATGTCTCTCAGTGTTGCCAGTGGAAACACACCGACACTCATGTGGTACTTGAGCAGTAATGCCTGCTGCACCGCCAACGTCTCACACTCAACAGCTAGCTGCTTAATCAGCAGGCTGCTAGATTGATCATTGTGTGAGAGGTTGTCTGATGTTAGCGTGCGGTGCAACCTGTCCATTCGTTCTCTGGCTTGGGCATAAACTGTGCTCGCTGCTTGGATGCCCATAGTGAGGTACTGGAACAGAGCATAGCAGCCTACAAGACCTTTTAATCTCAGCTTCTCTTCTCCGACACCAGCTTGACCTTAAAATGGAATTATCACAACAAATAACACAGGTTGTTTAACTTTACTGCTCCTCAACCAAATGCTTTATTTTGACTGGGTTTAATTTACACAACTTGCTACAATCTTGTTATTACATTGTTGTATTTTTTCATTGTCATTTAGTTAGCAGGATTGTACAAAAAACAAAAAAGTTTAGGAAAACTTTGTGGATGGGGTGGTACATGTACTGAGCAAAAGAAAAAGAAAACAAAAAAACAAAATATATGTATATATATATATATATATATATATATATATATATATATATATATATATATATATATATATATATATATATATATATATATATATATATATATATATATATATATAGGTGGAAAATCTGCACAAAAATGAGAGCAATTACTTTTAGTTTTTATTGTTCCTCCATTCAAAGATGCTAAGATATTTTCCAGGAACCAGAAGTATCCAAAAAACAAAAAATATACAGCACTTCAAATTTTTCCCTACTTTTATTGGAGAAATGTATTCAATTTGGGCTGTCTTTCTCTCCTGCACTTAATAAACATGTGATTTGGAAGCGTTTTGTGACGTCTGAGAAGAGACGTTTCACCCTAAACACAACTAAGCAGCCAGTAGAGGCCCCCAAACACTGTCTGACATAATCAGTCGTTAACTAGCCATGGACCTACAGCCTAAACCCTGCTATGGGGCTCCCAGATGTCCAGAACTGCTAATGCATCTGAGCTGGTTAAAAATATCCCTGTATAGAAATAAAACATAATAATGATAATGCATAATGTTTGTTTGGAGTTTTTAAGGTGTTGACACATTATGTGTATAGTTATGCATGTTGTTTATGTCAAATATGCCAGTATAATTTATTATTAGTTAAAATTGT
Source organism: Entelurus aequoreus (assembly GCF_033978785.1). NCBI lineage: Eukaryota > Metazoa > Chordata > Actinopteri > Syngnathiformes > Syngnathidae > Entelurus > Entelurus aequoreus. The sequence continues at coordinate 33,436,908 of NC_084733.1, forward strand.
GCATTTAGTGTCTTTAAAAACGATTTTTTTTTTAGACCAAAGTACAAACATTTTTTTTTCCCTAACGTGAATTTAAACTTGAAGTGTGAGAGATCGCAAGTGTGAAAGTTTCCTAAACAGGTAATTGAATGTTTCTGAAATTGCATGTAAATAGGTTAATAACTAGGGATGTGGACGATTTTTGTAAAAAAGTATGTGATCGCCATTGCCGATTAATGTGTTGTAATGCTGATCACAAACGCTGATTCCCTCTGGCTGACAATGTATTATTATTTTTAGTCACCCGGCTGACAAGCTAGCAGCTAATGACGTTTCTCCATACACAGTGCGGAGCCGCTCCTCTAAACTAATAATAATCACCTACATTACGGCAAATAAACTGCATATCTCAGTATTTAAAGTAGGGATTTCCGATAATGGCTTTTTGCCGATATCCGATATTCCGATATTGTCCAACTCTTAATTACCGATATCAACCGATACCGATATATACAGTCGTGGAATTAACACATTATTATGCCTAATTTGGACAACCAGGTATGTTGAAGATAAGGTCCTTTTTTTAAAAATTTATAAAATAAAATAAGATAAATAAATTAAAAACATTTCCTGAATAAAAAAGAAAGTAAAACAATATAAAAACAGTTACATAGAAACTAGTAATAATGAAAATTAGTCAAATTAACTGTTAAAGGTAGTACTATTAGTGGACCAGCAGCACGCACAATCATGTGTGCTTACGGACTATATCCCTTGCAGACTGTATTGATATATATTGATATATAATGTAGGAACCAGAATATTAATAACCAGAATATTAATAACAGAAAGAAACGACCATTTTGTGTGAATGAGTGTGAATGAGTGTAAATGGGGGAGGGACGTTTTTTGGGTTGGTGTACTAATTGTAAGTGTATCTTGTGTTTTTTATGTTGATTTAATAAAAAAATAAAAATAAAAAAAAACAAACAACGATACCGATAAAAAAACCCCGATACCGATAGTTTCCGATATTACATTTTAAAGCATTTATCGCCGATAAAACCGATATTATCGGACATCTCTAATCTAAAGTATTATTATCCCGTATCATCACTGGAGTACGAAGTTAAACATGCTACATACTGAGGCAAGCCAGGAGCAACCATGCAAATAGCCAAGCTCACCGCTAAAATAGCTTTAAAGAAGAAATAAGTCATTAGTAAGCTTTCAGAAGTGGAAATGAAACTGCGTTGCAGCAAAAAGTAAGCAGCTATTAGGAGAAAATTAACCAAGTATTCAATAAGAGTCGAGAGAGAGAACTGTAACAACACGTAAGAGTGCTGATCAATCCATAAATTGGCAGTGTCGATACCAATTTGTATCATTATAGGATACGATACTAGAGTGGTTAGGTCGACATTTTATTTTCTCAAAATCTTTTCGTTGTTTTGTTAATGTTTTCAAACTCAGGGATTCATTCCATGGACCCAGGAGGACTATGAAGGCCAAAGTCAAAGGATATAAAAGAGTAATAGAACGTACTTTTTTCTTTTGTTTAGTTATTGTATACTACTAATTTTGTTTTACTCAAACAATTGTATGTAATAAAAGAGAATAAGGAAGTAGTTTAAATATTGTGTTGATATTGTTAAACTTTCATTTAGAGATGTTGCGATCGTGGTTTTATGCTGCCTAATAGATGTGTTCGGTATCGGCCTTTCTAACTCATAGATGATCCAATCAGAATCGGCAGCATAAAACCTTTCCTATTAATAAATAATGTTTAGATCCTTAATAAAAAGTTATAAATGGCTAAATTGTAATATCATATTAATGAGGTGCTACTTAAAAATAGTGTCAAGTCACTGTTTGACAAGCATTAAGTTTTTCATACTGAACTTTTTTTTTTTTTTTTACATATTTGGAATTCGTAAAGAGGGCAAACCTTTTCCGTTGGCCTGAGCGTTGCCGAGGTCTTGGTCCAATGCAGATAAACTGGCAGTCAGAGCTTGTTCATACGACTTCCTGGCTTTCAAGATGGCAACAGGGGAGACAGACGGGGATGATGAAGGTGAAGAAGACTTCCCTTCTGCCAGGAAAGTTAGTAGACACACAGCTGGAGATGGCGCTCCGTCACTGAGCACTCCACCTGGCCCACTTGCTACATCCTCCACCTCAAGCTGGGCCCACAGCAGACACAAGTCACAGAGCGTGGGGTTGCACAAGCCCTTTGTGCCCCCAAGCGTGGTAGCTGTGAAAAACACTTTCCGTGCCTCTTCGAGGTTACCCAGTACCCACTCCAAGTGGGCGAACTCCCGCCACATTGCCAAAGACGAGCGGTTGTCGGGTTCTTTGAGCAGCGATTTGGCAATCCGCTTGCTGCTTTTGCTCTGAAAGCGAAGACGCTTTTTGTTGCCGTGCACGCAACACAACACCTGACATACACACAAATATAGAAACGATGAAACGATTTACAATTCAAATCAGGGTCACAGATAAAGAAGTCCTAACCTTCATTTTCTCATACTGCATTCTGCTGAATGACAGAGTTGCTCTATGTTGGACCGGTAGGGCTGGTTGGAGCATATTGAACATGTTGCTCACAAACTTCTCACCCTGCTTTCGCAGACCTGCACACTTCCTGGTTCCTTGGAGTGTGGTCATGTGACCCACAGAGTTCACCCCAAGGCTGGGGAGGTTGTGGGAGGTAAGAGGATGTCTGGGGTCCGTACCTAAGTGGAGACATGGCCCATTTAGTTTGCCTTCAAGTTGATCAATATACAAAAGTATATCAAACGGCATCCTTCTTCTGCTTATTTAAAGTCAGGTAGCTACAGCAACATGCAACCTAAAAAACTGACCTGTCCTTCCGATTAAATCCTCAGCGGCGGATGTGGCAGACTTTGGGTACACATTAGGGGTGTCCCGATACAACTTTTTCACTTCCAATATTAGAGCCTTGAGTTTTGGCCCATACCGATATTAATCCGAAATGATAACAGCATGAATTATAGCTCATACTTTTAGTATTTTGTAGCGTGGAATGTTAGAGAAGGCTTAATTAAGTGAAATTGCTCAGAGAACAATGATAGGTATAGAAAACATCCCTCACCACCTTGCGCTTCAAATATTGCGGCTTTACTAAATATCAAACATTTTTTCAAGCATATTCTGCAACATTTCGATTTAAATTAAGCATTTTCAAGCATAAAAATAACTAAAAATATATCAATACTACAGTAGTACAGATGAGACCAAACCAATCAGACCGCACTGTTCGTTATCATGGCCACATATTGCCTTAGCCTCAGGCAGCATTACTATATTGGATTAATAAATGAGTGCAAGTGTGACTAAATTATGTTAATTCATGTGTAGAGGGCTCTCATAATTTAGAAAAAAATATTTTGAAGATAGTAAACAGTTGTTTTATGCTCTAGCTGTATATATATTAGATTTATAATTAATGACTTATAATTAATGATTTGAATGATTGAATTAATTATATTTACATTGGCAATGACCGTGGCGCAGTGGTAAGCACTTGTGCCTCAGTGAGAAGGTCCTGGTTCTTTCTTTGTGGAGTTTGCATGTTTTCCACGTAACTGGGTCTCTTTGGGTACTTTGGCTTCCTCCCACCCACAAAGACATGCACCTGGGAATAGGCGGATTTGCAACACTAAATTGGCCCTAGTGTGTGAATGTGAGTGTGAATGTTGTCTGTCTGTGTTGGCCCTGCAATGAGTTGGCGACTTGTCCAGGGTGTACCCTGCCTTCCGCCCGTGTGCAGCTGGGATAGGTTGCAGCCCCTCCGTGACCCGAAATGGGTAAGCGGTAGAAAACGGATGGATGTAATATGACAGATTTATGCTTTTGAAGTGTCTTGATAATTAGTTTTTGGCAATACCTAGTGGTCAATATAATTCCTTAAATTGAGTTCATGAAGCAGAAAGCGGAATGCATGTTTGTTTTTACTTTCTAAATACACTTGTAGACTTTGTATCTGTTGGTAATTTGCAACTAAAACATTTTGATTAGAGATGTCCGATAATGTATACAATAATTGTATTGTAGCGTCCCGGAAGAGTTAGTACTGCAAGGAATTCTGGGTATTTGTTCTGTTGCGTTTATGTTGTGTTACGGTGCGGATGTTCTCCCGAAATGTGTTTGTCATTCTTGTTTGGTGTGGGTTCACAGTGTGGCGCATATTTGTAACAGTGTTAAACTTGCTTATACGGCCACCCTCAGTGTGACCTGTATGGCTGTTGAACAAGTATGCCTTGCATTAAATCGTGATGAGAACAGCCAGTAGATATTATGTGACTCGGACGGCACGCACGCAAAGGAAATGCCTTTAAGGTTTATTGGCACTCTGTACCTCTCCCTACGTCCGTGTACACAGCGGCGTTTTAAAACGTCATACATTTTACTTTTAGAAACCGATACCGATAATTATTAAACCGATCCCGATAATTTCCGATATTACATTTTAAAGCATTTATCGGCCGATAATATCGGCAGCCCGATATTATCGGACATCCCTAATTTTGATATTTGTTTATATTGACAAATTTGGTGTTTTAGACTGCATTAATGAGCAATTAAAAACACTTTCTATGTACGTCTAGCTTGTGTGCTATTGTTTGCTAGCTGTTGTGTAGCTGCAACCTCCTAGACTATAGCCTACCACAGTTACCTTTTCTAAATGACATCACTAAAATACAAAAAAGACCTACACTACCGTTCAAAAGTTTGGGGTCACATTGAAATGTCCTTATTTTTGAAGGAAAAGCACTGTACTTTTCAATGAAGATAACTTTAAACTAGTCTTAACTTTAAATAAATACACTCTATACATTGCTAATGTGGTAAAAGACTATTCTAGCTGCAAATGTCTGGTTTTTGGTGCAATATCTACATAGGTGTATAGAGGCCCATTTCCAGCAACTATCACTCCAGTGTTCTAATGGTACAATGTGTTTGCTCATTGGCTCAGAAGGCTAATTGATGATTAGAAAACCCTTGTGCAATCATGTTCACACATCTGAAAACAGTTTAGCTCGTTACAGAAGCTACAAAACTGACCTTCCTTTGAGCAGATTGAGTTTCTGGAGCATCACATTTGTGTGGTCAATTAAACGCTCAAAATGGCCAGAAAAAGAGAACTTTCATCTGAAACGCAACAGTCTATTCTTGTTCTTAGAAATGAAGGCTATTCCACAAAATTGTTTGGGTGACCCCAAACTTTTGAACGGTAGTGTACCTTGTGTGATTATTGGAGGACATTTAGAAGTTAACTGGCTATAGAGCTTTGCACAAGTAAACACCCTGTAGGATTGCTTGCATCAGAGCTAATATCCGATATCATCCGAGGGTTAGACTACGATATTCGACTGATAAAAATATCAGATAGGGACAACTCCAATATACATACAGGTAAAAGCCAGTAAATTAGAATATTTTGAAAAACTTGATTTATTTCAGTAATTGCATTCAAAAGGTGTAACTTGTACATTATATTTATTCATTGCACACAGACTGATGCATTCAAATGTTTATTTCATTTAATTTTGATGATTTGAAGTGGCAACAGATGAAAATCCAAAATTCCGTGTGTCACAAAATTAGAATATTACTTAAGGCTAATACAAAAAAGGGATTTTTAGAAATGTTGGCCAACTGAAAAGTATGAAAATGAAAAATATGAGCATGTACAATACTCAATACTTGGTTGGAGCTCCTTTTGCCTCAATTACTGCGTTAATGCGGCGTGGCATGGAGTCCATGAGTTTCTGGCACTGCTCAGGTGTTATGAGAGCCCAGGTTGCTCTGATAGTGGCCTTCAACTCTTCTGCGTTTTTGGGTCTGGCATTCTGCATCTTCCTTTTCACAATACCCCACAGATTTTCTATGGGGCTAAGGTCAGGGGAGTTGGCGGGCCAATTTAGAACAGAAATACCATGGTCCGTAAACCAGGCACGGGTAGATTTTGCGCTGTGTGCAGGCGCCAAGTCCTGTTGGAACTTGAAATCTCCATCTCCATAGAGCAGGTCAGCAGCAGGAAGCATGAAGTGCTCTAAAACTTGCTGGTAGACGGCTGCGTTGACCCTGGATCTCAGGAAACAGAGTGGACCGACACCAGCAGATGACATGGCACCCCAAACCATCACTGATGGTAGAAACTTTACACTAGACTTCAGGCAACGTGGATCCTGTGCCTCTCCTGTCTTCCTCCAGACTCTGGGACAAGTCTAGTGTAAAGTTTCCACCATCAGTGATGGTTTGGGGTGCCATGTCATCTGCTTGTGTCAGTCCACTCTGTTTCCTGAGATCCAGGGTCAACGCAGCCGTCTACCAGCAAGTTTTAGAGCACTTCATGCTTCTTGCTGCTGACCTGCTCTATGGAGATGGAGATTTCAAGTTCCAACAGGACTTGGCGCCTGCACACAGCGCAAAATCTACCCGTGCCTGGTTTACGGACCATGGTATTTCTGTTCTAAATTGGCCCACCAACTCCCCTGACCTTAGCCCCATAGAAAATCTGTGGGGTATTGTGAAAAGGAAGATGCAGAATGCCAGACCCAAAAACGCAGAAGAGTTGAAGGCCACTATCAGAGCAACCTGGGCTCTCATAACACCTGAGCAGTGCCAGAAACTCATCGACTCCATGCCACGCCGCATTAACGCAGTAATTGAGGCAAAAGGAGCTCCAACCAAGTATTGAGTATTGTACATGCTCATATTTTTCATTTTCATACTTTTCAGTTGGCCAACATTTCTAAAAATCCTTTTTTTGTATTAGCCTTAAGTAATATTCTAATTTTGTGACACACGGAATTTTGGATTTTCATTTGTTGCCACTTCAAATCATCAAAATTAAATGAAATAAACATTTGAATGCATCAGTCTGTGTGCAATGAATAAATATAATGTACAAGTTACACCTTTTGAATGCAATTACTGAAATAAATCAAGTTTTTCAAAATATTCTAATTTACTGGCTTTTACCTGTATAGGGACTAATCTACTAAGATCCAAATACCATGTGTTAACGAGTGTGTGCGGCTATAAAATTGTGTGTACTATTTGTGGGCGTGTTGCATGTGATCTACTGAGACTGATCACAGGTACAGTAGTCAGTGTTTCCCATAAACTGCCAAGATACCTGTGGCGGTGGGGGCGTGGCTATGGGCGTGGCTATGGGCACGGTCACCGTGACATCATCGATTAATTTGCATAATTTACTACAATGATATGATTTTCTCTAAAAAGGCTCAAAAATGTATACTTACTAATTAATAATAACAGTTTTGTTTTAAACGTCCATCCATCCATCCATCCATTTTACAATATAATTACAACACTTTATGTACATATTTATATACAGATTTGAACAATAAGTTATTCACTAAAATATATTTATTAATTGTGGTTCTTACAAAAAATATATCTTATAAAATATAAAAGCTAAAATGTCTCTTAAAGCTCTGCCCCTTTAATTAGTGCATACTAAATAATTTAACTTTAGCCTACTACTACAACCATATTATTTACCAGCAACATAAAGTGAAACAGAGGCAGAGGTGTCCTGCCACAGTCAGTAACAAATAAACAGAAAACAGTAGTGGTCAAATACAAATAAGGCAACAAGAGAAGTATCCTACACTTCTCTTTTGTAAAGTAAATCTGAACAGCCTATATGGGCATCTACATCAACTATATGATTTGCCTGAGAAGCTGGACAGAAAAATAATAATAAAATAAATAATAATAATAATAATAATTTTTTTTATTTGTGGCGGACGTAATTCTTTTGTGGCGGGCCGCCACAAATAAATGAATGTGTGGGAAACACTGGTAGTGGTGCAGCCCGCCCTACTCAAATTAGGTTTTTGCATCTACTACCGGCATTATATACCCATGAAAACACTAATTTCCCTCTACGTTCATGCTATTACATGTGGGGGTTTGCAACGTTAAACAAGCAGCACAAATCTAGAATTTGGAAAACCTTTTCTGCAATATAGAATCACAATTAAACAAATGATGCTATTTTTATCACACGGTCGATGCTCTCTGCGGGGGGCGGAGGACCATCACAACACCGCAGCGCATTTAGGCATCAGTAATGATCTAAATGCAAGAAAATGCATATTGCAAGATGTTTTTTCATATAGCAGATGTACTATAATTAGGACTGTCAAAGTTCACACAATAACGCATTAACTCTAAGTTCTTTTAACAGCACTAATTTGTCGTGACTCTTTTTTGACCCTCGATCCATTCCGTAGCGTGAGTAAAGTAATGCCGTTCAGTTACTGTTGAGTCAAAAGCTCGAAAATAGTGAACAGAAATGCACAAAGGAAGGGGGACAATATAGAAATCTCATGTTCAAAGCCATGGTAAAGTCATTCTCCCGAAAATACTTATTTTCTTTTTCGATTACCATGAGATGACATCATTGGAGCGAATACCTGCTGGAGCGCTTTGCCGCTTCGTCTGTGTTTACATTACAGTTAAGTGCATTGATAACATATGTAGATTGTTACTCAAACTGCTTTAGTAAGATGCAATAAAAGCTCAGCAGAAAAAAAGACAGTAAAAAGGAAGTCGAGAGTCACTTGTGTAAGAGACTTTCGTCAAAACATGTCAAGACATCTCTTCTCATACCAATCACACATTTCCGGCTTTACAATAACAGCACTAGGCGTCACATCAGGTCTAACTACCAAAACAATGAAAAATTGTTTTACAATATGATCAGGCTTTGTCAAAGATGTTTTGTAATGTAATCTGTGATATTTCTACCTAAATAAATGTTTTCAAGCAGATTGAAAAAAGTGTACCGGTATATTCTTTTAGAACCTGTTCTGATTGATAGTCTGCAATTATAGAATATTTAGCACCCTGACTATTACATGTTATTATTAAATAGAAGGTTAAAACATTGTTATTGTCATATATGAATACCATTAACTTGCACAAATTGTAATATACAGAATATCCTAAAAAAAAAAATTAAGTAGTAATATCACACATTACATTACCAAACACTTTTGACAATCAAACCTTGATAGTAACAATTCACATCTTGTGTTAATAATGCATGAAACTGGTATCTAAACATGGAAATGTAGCTCATTCTCTGAATGCAAGTGCTCCATCAGCAGAAATACAAATTCTGTGTTCCTATGAAATACAAAATCTGGCAAAACACCAACGCACTGCAGGTAATTTTTTATTGTCATTAAATGCTTGTTTATGTCCTTTTGTGTTGAGCTGCTTAGCGAAGCATAAAGTTGAAAAACATCGCAATTAAATATTTTAATCGTTTGACACCCCTAATTGTAATAATATATATCCTTCATGAAAAAACAAACCCCATTAAAAAAACACCAACAGAAACCAAAACACACCAATTGAATTTGTTACAATCAGCCCTTCAGTCTGCCAGCAGCAATAAAATTAGAAAATGATATACCTAAATATACGATATGTCTAATATTTCAATTTTTTAGAGACCATATACAAGCAAGCGTAGAATGGGGCTGCAGCACGATCACCTCGTTTCTCACAGTCATTTCTACGCAACCGCCAGTTTGCACGCTCTCTAAATGTAATAAATACATTTATTACATACACTTGTGAAGGACATAATGTCATGAAGTCTATGGATGTTTTCATTCATCCGGGTCATTGTAAGTCCAGGGCATTCAATCGATCGTAACTGGACTGTGGTTGGTCTTAGAAGACGTTTCTCCTCTCATCCAATTGGGCTTCATCAGTTCATGCTCATAGACTTGGATTGGTCAGATTTCGTCTGACCAGATCTGACCAATAGGCGTAATCAGTTCATGCTCATAGACTTAGATTGGTCAGATTTAGTCAGACGAGATCTGACCAATCTAAGTCTATGAGCATGAACTGATAAAGCCTACTTGGGCTGACCAATCATCTAGTCTGACTAGATCTGACCAATCTAAGTCTATGAGCAAGAACTGATAAAGCCTACTTGGATGAGAGGCGAAACATCTTCTAAGACAAACCAAAGAGTCCAGTTGCGATTGATTGAATGCTCTGAGATCATATTCATGAAGACAGACACGCTCAATGGATTGCACTCTCTTTTTTGCCCCCTTTGCGCACAAGCTTAGTTGATCAGCTTTGCATGTGCTAACAAGTTTTCACGTATTTTAAAACATGCAAACTTTTAGTAGATCAGGCCATAGTGTTATTCTTACCCTGAGTGAGCAGCGAAAGGTCCTCCAGCACCAGACCAGGCTGACATGGGCTAGCTGACAAAACAGATTCCACTGGAAGGCCCAGAAATGACAAGAAATTGAGGAGGAGGCGGAGCTGAAGCTCGGAAGAGGACAAACATATTAAAGAAGGGCCGATGTCATCGAACAACACCTAAGATGAAAACACCAACAGAAAGATTTCCAAGTTGTCATATCAATTCTGATAGAAAGTCAAATGTAACCAGGTTAGTTATTAATATACAGTAGCAAATAACTTATTTTTACCTGTCTCTCTGGATCGTCACAGTCCTCTTCTGACTGGCCCTTGTCTTTGTCGGGCCTCCAGGGCAACCAATGAGCAGCTTCACGAGAGGACTCCACATTCAGCCACACAGTCCATCGAGGCTGTTTCCGATCCTTTACCTCCTCCTCTTCGTCTTCTTCTTCCTCTTCTTCCTCTGTGGACAAACAAAAAAAGACAATCAGTTTCATGCATGTGGCAAACTAATTGGGATTAACTTTTCAAAGAGTAATTTTTCACTCAGAATGTGTTGTACCTTCACAGGGCTGCAGCCAACCGCCTTTCTCTTGTTGGACCATCCACGCTTTCCAACCTTTGGCACCCCACTCCCCAACTCTTGCCTCCCCACTGTCCCAGAATGGCTCAAAGAACTCCGCCTGCACACAACATATACACAATTGTATAGAACTGTAAACTATGTAAATGCCATTGCAATGGAAAAATTATAGCATTTAATTCCCCCTTTCTTTACCAATATATTAATTGTGTTGTTCTTTCTCTATATAAACCATTTTACATTAGTACATGTATTTGGCACAAAAAAGTTTACCACTTGGCTTTTTTGTCCCATAAACCTCAGGATCTTTTAAGAATGTACAAATCACTGTTCTACTGCATCCAAACTAAGCGTGTTGCTTGTGCAGTTCAACAATCCTGCCGCATTCAAAGACAGAAGGCTGTTTTGCCTATGCCGTCAGAAGGTTATGACATTGTAAATGTTTGACAAAAAATTACATGAAAGAAAATTTCAATGCAGATTTTAACTTTGTAACTCTGAAGAATATGCATCAAACTCCCGGCCCGTGGAGGTTTCTCATCCAGCCCGCGGGATCATTTAAAAATGAACGTGCATCTGGCCGGCATGGAAAATGTATTAAATGAATTAACTCACTCCTGTCATACATATACACCTTGTATATAGACACATACCACCAAAAATAGCAATCATTTAACTGTACACGACTAAAAAGACACCAGTTGAACTATTAAACCTTTTCGTACAAAAAAACACAATAAATATGCATGACAATACAGTCAAAAAAGTGATCATTGTAACCACAACAACGCATGATGGGAAACGCGTACTTCTTAGACACATTCTCAAACTTGACAACTTTTCTTGATTCAGCAGAATACTCCCAGAAATGTCCCTGGTCTACTAACGTCTTGCCGGAAGTTACAAATCTCTCGGATTCTGCAGGTTTTTTTGCATATAAAATATTTTAACTTTTGCCGAGATGTTAAAAAGATGACGAGGAGATGGTCGATCAACAATCACTTTATTAAAAAGAAAAACATCAGCTGTCTCATCGTGTACACAAAGCGGCGTTCACGTAGTATACCCCTCCGGTTTTCCCGCGTTCACCAGTCAAGACGCATTTACGGACCGTCTGACTGTCGCGAAATAGAACTTGTTGAGCAGGGGCAGATATTTTAAAAAATGCATATTTACTGCACACTGTTAAAAAAAGTAAATCCACACAAATGGAGTTTTAAAAAAAAGTCAAGCCAAATAACACATTCACAGGCTGTCATGCACATTTTGTCCAAGCCAGAAAAAGCAACCACAGAGATGACGGAAGCGCGTGTGTGAATGGGACAGAGGGTCAATTAATCCTAGTGTGTATGCCGTAAGTGTGCTTTGAACTTTGACCGCTTGTGTGATTGAGTTTGACACCCCTCCTCTGTAGTCTTAAACTTTTGCTCAGCTGATGAACTGCCTGTGGTTTAAAACATTCAGGAGTCCACAAACTCATATCCATATCTATGCAAGCGCAGCATAACAATGATCTGTTTCAAGTCAAGTCGAAAGTGCAGATTCCATACAAGTCTTTAAATGGTGTAAATCTCTAAGGCAAAACCAGAGTTATGGTCAAATTTGTCGCCACACTATATAACGTATATATTTCATATTGGCATTCTAGGTTTTAAGAAGGATTACTTACACATGTAATATATTTTAACAAATAAATTTTTTCCCCACTGATTTTAAGCCTAATGAGTTAATACACTGTGGCCCTGATCTACAAAAGGTTTGTGTGAATTAGAACACATGCAAACCTGCTGAAAAAAAAAGCTGATCTACAATGCTTGTGCGCAGAGGGATTTCCTCTCTTAAGTAAGCAAAATAAGGACCGCAATCCATTGAGCGTGTCTGTCTTCATGAATATGCAGAGTATATTTTAATCATCAGAACGCCCACAATACTAGGAGGAGAACATGCAATTATTAGTTAGCGCACAGAGTGATTTATCAAGAGTAAAGTTGTTCTGCAGCCGCTGTTCTGTGTCTTTATTTTACATGTCTAGAAAAGTCGCACAAACTGGCATAAACAGAAATAGCTGAGACAAAGGAGGCGATTGCGCTGCAGCTCCGTCCTATGTACTGTATGCTTGTCAACATATATGTACTGTCAAAAATAAAAATATTAGACATATTGTGTATTCAGCATCAGCATTTTATAATTGTATAACTGCTGGATGACGGGCTAATTAAAAAATATTCAATTGATGCATTTTGGTTACAATCCACCATCCAAAATCCACCATCGCAAAATCCAAACCCTTGTAGTTTTGTTCAAGAGTACATTGAATTTCAAATCAGAATGCATTTAGACATATTTACCTGTTGCTTTGTGGTCAGCCCTTGTACACTGTCGGGTTTGTAGAACGTAAATTCGATCATGGCCTGAAAGATGGAGAATGCCTTCTCCGAGTGACCACACTGACGAAGGAAATGACACTGCTGGGTGAGGATATCTGAAAGATGACAGTGAATGTCAATTACTATCAATTATTGAGGACAACATATTGAATCCATAGTTAATCACAGAAAGAACTGCATTGTGTCGAGATTCAAACCCAGCAACCACTTTTTGCACTGTCATGTACATGCATGCCCGCTTCTTGATGATGGGGCTCTGACTAACTTAGTCATCAATCCACTTGCAGGGCTCGAATTTTAACTTTTTAATGTCAAGGCGTGTGTTGCCTTAAAGGAGGGCTCATATCTTAGGGCACCAAGGCAAGTTAGAAGGGCACCATTGCAAACATTTTCTTCTTTCGAGGAAGGGGCTCCAAAGCATGCATGCATCCATCTATCCATTTTCTACCGCTTGTCCCTTTTGGGGTCACGGGGAGTGCTGGAGCCTATCTCAGCTGCATTCGAGCGGAAGGCGGGGTACACCCTGGACAAGTGGCCACCTCATCGCAGGGCCAACACAGATAGACAACATTCACACACTAGGGCTAATTTAGTGTTGCCAATCAACTTAACCCCAGGTGCATGTATTATATTTTGACGCAAAAGTTAATGTTTAAAAAGGCGGATTTCCGTGTTTTTGCGGAAATTTCACATGCTTGAACATGCATCCTTTTTGAAGGAACCTTTCCTGTGAGTATAATCTTTAGTCATTTAAACACTGGGACACAACTGCAGTAAAGATTAGCTGGGCTCGCCGATCAGTTAAAAAAAGTCAAATATTGGTTTCTAGTTATAACAACATAATATTACCCAGCATATCATCTTCAATCCCTGGCAGGGCTGGATGAGACACCATGCTGCCATCCCGTACAGCGCTGAGCGTGCTGAGACATTTCCCATAAGCAGAGTTGACCTTTGTCACACTGAAGTTACTGAAGTAGCTTTGGGTAAAGAGAAGATACTCCCTCCACAAAGGGCCACTATTTGGGTGAAGGAAGACCTAAAATACAACAAACGTAAAGGAGGAGTTAAAAGATACGTTCTGCAAAGCAACACTGTGCAATCAAATGCAACACAAAGAATGTCAACCAACCAGCTTCTTCCATTCTTTAGCCAGAACTGACGGTTCCCAAAGCTCTTGACAGATCCTGAGCCTCTCCAGCTGCAAAGCTATACAGCTGGGGTTGGTAGCCACGGCACGCTCTGCAATGCTCAGCTTTTTCTCCAGCACTGCTTTGTAAGACGACTTGCGCCGTTCCGACGAATCTCTTCCGCGTTGCTCATCTTCCAGTCCAAATACTGTTGCACACAACTCATCCTAATGAGGGGCAGAAATTAATGAAATTATAGTCTAAACGGTATGTAAATTTGGATGTTGTACCAGGGCCCCAGGGACAAGAGAGCCACTGGGCTTTTGTAATGTTTGATGATTTTTTTCCCCTGCCATTTACATATGAAATTTGTGGGTTTTTTTAATTGATAAATGTTAATATAAATAATTATAGCCAAAAAAGTTCAATAATAAGGTTGCTTGAATCAGGATATAGGTGCCTAACCCCGAATTTCCACTGAATGCAAAACGGCCGCGAACCGGCTTCACTCTGGGAGGGCGCTGCCCTATGCCGTTCGGCAATCCCCACCGCCGTTCTGTTGCGGCTTTGTGCCGCAGCGAAAAAGCGCTAACTTTTACAAGATCTCGAGAATCCAGGCGTAATCACGTGATAAGGGAAGTAGTAGTGAAGCGAAACACAAAAGGTTTATTCTGTCCTTCCAGAGGAGCAGAAGCAAATAAACTCGGTCCTGCATTTATAAACCACTTTAATTTTTGTTACAAGCAACAATAGAACAAACATCATCCCTAAAGAGCGTGTCACACAACCAGTCCTCTGTTTTCCCAGTCTCCGTATCAGCATATATTTGCACGAGATATGCCTGTACATTATTCTTTATTTTAGAACTCCAGAATCAGCATGTCTTCATTCATTTATTTCAACAAGATGAAATTAAGTCTGAAAACCTTAGACAAGTTGACTTCATTTCCGTCGCCACCCATTAGGACCTTTCAAAGTATACAATACGATCTTCCTTACGTATTTTATGTTATTTTGAAAGTAAACCAGATACTTTATTTTGTGTTTGTGCATGACAGATTTTAGCGAAATTGAACGGATTTTTTGTGACGTCAATAATAGAAGCTCTGCGTATATTTAGCGCTGGAATGCGGAACAGTAACGGCAAGTCTGTGATGTTCCTTGGGCAGTAGAAATTGACACATTGACTTGAATAAAAACAAAAGGAGTCCGCCGGCGCGCCTATGCCGGTCCGCGGCCGTTCCGCATTCAGTGGAGATTCGGTGTAAGACTACCGTTGCTCTATCAAAAATACAACATAGTTTATTCCACCTGGATAGTGGCAATCCTAACTTCTTCACTCAACACATACGTCATAACTTCATCAAAGCTCACCTTTAGCCATTCAAACAAAGCGCCAACATTTTAGAACAATAATTTGGTGATAGAAGAAAGGTGGAAATATAATAACTATATTTGTGGCAGCATATGAGAAAGTTATGTATGAGTTTCACTTTTGCATCTCATTACCTATAACTGTGGTGCGTTCAGGACCCTCGATTAAAGTTAGAGAGTTTTTAAAGATGGAGAGACTTAACTTCCAGGAGATGCACTAATGTTAATATAACTAGAGATGTCCGATAAATATCGGCCGATAAATGCTTTAAAATGTAATATCGGAAATTATTGGTATAGTTTTTTTTAATATCGGTATCATTTTTTTTAAAAAATTTTTTTATTAAATCAAGATAAAAAACACAAGATACACTTACAATTAGTACACCGACGCAAAAAACCTCCCTCCCCCATTTACACTCATTCACACTCATTCACACAAAAGGGTTGTTTCTTTCTGTTATTAATATTCTGGTTCCTACATTATATATCAATATATATCAATACAGTCTGCAAGGGATACAGTCCGTAAGCACACATGATTGTGCGTGCTGCTGGTCCACTAATAGTACTAACCTTTAACAGTTAATTTTACTCATTTTCATTCATTACTAGCTTCTATGTAACTGTTTTTATATTGTTTTACTTTCTTTTTTATTCAAGAAAATGTTTTTAATTTATTTATCTTATTTTATTTTATTAATTTTTAAAAAAAGGACCTTATCTTCACCATACCTGGTTGTCCAAATTAGGCATAATAATGTGTTAATTCCACGACTGTATATATCGGTATCGGTTGATATCGGTATCGGTTGATATTGGTATCGGTAATTAAGAGTTGGACAATATCGGATATCGGCAAAAAGCCATTATCGGACATCCCTAAATATAACCATAATAATAATGATGTAAAATTATGACTTATATTATCCACTGATGATAATTAATAATGTTTTTAAACTAATCTGTATTTTACACTCTGAAGTTAAGGAAAACTTAACAGATTTATGGTCATATTTAAGTGATTTACAATTATATTTAAATGAATAATGACAGGTTATATGATTATTTAAATTCATATCCAGCCACTTTATATTGAACTTGTTGGCACCTTTTTTAAACAATACCTAATTATTTAAAGGGGGTGGGGGGTGTTGTAACTAGATATCTTAAGCTGTTATCAACCAAATCCATGCAAAGATTATTTTTTTAGTGAATGTAAACATGTCAAGTATGTGTGTATGAGACGGCGACATTGGGTTTAGGGTTGGATGGGGTGGTCCTTTAGGAGTCTTGTGTATGGGGGCCCAGAATTTGGTGCTACATCCCTGCTGTTTGCTATATATAGCTCTCTGTTAAAAACTGTACTTCCGTTACCATCAATAGCCCTACTTTACACCAGGTACAAAATTGTGACAATTAGAGCACTAAAAAGAAAACTCTGCTACCTTTGCCACGTTGTGTCATTATACCCTTTAAATAAAGTGTCTATTGAAAAATAAATAACCTTTTAAGGATGACGATGATTAGACATTCGTATAATGCTGATGTTTCAAGAAACTACAATTATGGCCGCCATCACAGTGGTGCATTACACAGATGATGATCCAGATAATCCAAATGTAGTTGTATTCATAAATTAATAGTGTGCTTTTTTTAAAGCTTTTCTTGGTTTTAATACACATTGAAAAGGATCCTTCTTACCTGGTACCGAATAAACTTCAACCACAGCTGCGTGTCTGCTGGTTGCTCTCTAAGTTGCCTGTTAAACTCTTCTGTCCGGCCAGGCAAAAGTACAGATTCTTGCTCATTCTTCACATTGTTGTCATGGTGATCTGTCTGGTCCTGCCTTCCCTTCCCCTGCAGCCAGAGGGCAGTAGAGGAGTCATACACACCAAGAGGGTTCACTGATGATCTCTGTGCACAGCCACCTGGATTAAGGACAATATAAACTGAATAGTAAATCAAACGAGACAGAATAAAAAAATAAAAATAAAAAAAAGAAGACACAAAGTGATAATTTGTGTTGAATTCATAAAGCAGAAACAGGAAACCATACAATGTCAAAAATAATAATAATATGCTATGACATCCTCATTAAAAAAAAGTGCAGTTCAAGTTTTGTGGGTTTCACTGTAGTCAGTTTACATTTCTTCTTTTTAGGAGTCACAAAATGCTGGTATGATCACAATTAGGGTTTTGCAATATGAATTACCGGTATATACAATATAAATTACATAAATCTGTCAGATGATAGGAATTTTAATAATACCATCATATCGTGACAATGCATGTAGAGGACACATTCTCTGTGTCCCGCAAAACAAGAGAATGACCGCATTCTCAACACAATGAAGCGTCCTGTGTCCTCGCAAGCGGCTAAAGTCCCTCCACAGTGCAAAGTGTATTCTAAATCACTAATCCTCGCATTCCTGGCAGCAAATAAACTACATTTTTTACATGTATCATTATCACTGGAGGACGAGGAATAGCTAAACATGCAACACTACACACTGTCGGAGGATACAAAGATCCCTAACCTCTAAACTAGAGCTCTTAAATGTAAACCGGGCTGGGTGGATTGACAGAAATGTTCACAGTAACAATACCAAGTACAGTATCAATAATGGGTTGATAACAGAGTGATTAGATGAATCTTTTTTACTATCACAAAATTGTCAGGAGATAAGGGAAATTTAAGGGTAAAACACAAAAACTTAAATCAGACCGAATAACAGTTTTTGTTTGTTTACTTATTCTGGACTATTGACTTTACTTTACTCAAAATAGGGTATGTAATAAAAAGTAAATGATTTAAATATCCAACTGATATTGTTACACCTCCATTATGGGATTTGTCTAATTATAATTGAGATCAGAAATGTTATAGTAAATAATAATCTTTAAAATGTGAAGTATTAGTATTGGTACCGTATGTATGGCTGATACTGCCTCTGTAACTACTTAAAATACACATTCCTGCTTTCGCCCAAAGCTAATGTAAAGTATCCAAACAGAAATATACGGCAAGTGCTTTTTACGTTTTAACAAAAATGTAGACAGAACCATGTTAACAGTAAGTAACCAGATTTTAACAGTAAACTAGAGTTTATGCAATTCCGGAAGGAATTGCGTGTGAATGCCCCAATCATTGCTGAAGCTGAATTTAAAAGCTCAATGACTGCAGAATTAATTGAGAAAAAAGTTTGAATAAACAGTAGGAATGGTGCGAAAAGTGAAGAGCTGAAGCTCAACTAAAATGTTAGTGGAAAGTAGAATGAATGGTTTAAGATCGGAAACTGTACTGAAACGTCCTATGAATATAAAAATTATAAATGTATGTCGTAATAGTTTGAATTAAAATATTTGACTCATGGATGTAAAATTGCCACAAAAAAAAGGATTTGTTCATCTGGTCCTTTGCGGGATGCTAACCCACATTAATCGGATGAAAGGCGTGGGTGCTACACTCTTGGCTAAACAGCCTGGTTGCCAAAGTGATGTCCAAATTTGGTTGTTAAAGGGAGCGATTCAACCATTGAAGATGACATGTGTCTACCCAATATTCAATGCTGCAACAGTACCACATTTTCAGTTAGTTTTGGGGATAAAGCAAATTTTTTTTACAATTAATTATACTACCTAATTCTATGAAACATTTACTGGCAAACAAGCCTACATTTAGGGGGGGAAGTTGAAACCATAACTTATATTAGTAGGGGAATTATAGACACCCCTGGCTAAATGATGACAGTTTAAGATTGAATCTGTAAGTTTTCAAATATGACATGATATACATGATGGTGCTGGATTGTTGCGGTTTACCAATACAAGTCAAGATAAATGGACTTGTTTGGCTATGTGAAGCATCTCATTAAGTATGTCACAAAAGCACAAAATACAATCATTGAATAAAAAGTTTTGAGAGACCAATAATTTATATCTATATAGTACACGTGAGCAATAAAAGTCATTATTTATTGAAATATAAAGAACGCTGCCACTGCGTATTAATAATGCAACAGGTCAAAATCACATTATTACCCAGCATGCATTTCTGCAAAAGTATTGCTTTTTGGCTGATTTCAGACTAAATCAATGTTTTTTTTATACCATAACAAATATGTTTTCCGATAGTGTTGAACATTTACTTGCATTCAAGGTTATTTTCAGGGAGCAAAAAAAAGGCAAACGTAAGTGAGAATGGTAGGCTGAGTAACAATTGTATTGTCCAATATTTTGGAAAATCATGATCATGAAAGCTGGGAATGTTTTGGCCTTAAAAAACAGGTTGTCTTAGTCATGACAAAAAAGCCAACATTTTAAAGGTGGAACAGTTGAAATGGATTGAAAGACGTAGGAGAAGCAGCAGAAAGAAAAAAGAGGGGAAAATACTGGAAAATTATAAATTACAGTAAAACCGGTACATTTTGGAAACATTTGTTGAAAGAGCACACGTTCTGAATGTGCTGAACGTTTCGACGTTTGAACAGGATCAATCCGATGAACGATGTGGGAGTTATGGCGCGACCGAAGAATAAATAAATGAAAAATGGTGCGGAATAACATAAGTGTAAATGTCAATTAGCAAGCAGATTAATAATAATTTTGAGAAAATAATACAACTGGAAATGAGGTAATATGTTACCGCATATGATAGCTGCTAAATTAGGAGCTAATGTAAAATGTTTTGAAAGAGTTATTTATAAGTCAAATATTACATCATTATATATATCATTATTGCAGGAGGCTGCAATATATAGATTTTAGGCCATATCGCCCATCCCTAATCATCACATGACATTTCCCTCTCATGATGGCTGAATCTCTTACCAGTCTCTCTTTTATTCTCCTCCTCAGTGCCACCCAGTGGCAGAAAGAAGCTGGCACTGGCGACGTCGCTACCTTCCGGAAGTCTTTGTAATACCAGAAGAGGGAGCTCAGACTTCAGCAACTGACGACATTCTGTAGAGAAGTATCGTTCCGCTCCTCTCTTCTTGTTCTTCTTTTTACTGGAGACCTCCCATCTCACTTCTTGTTTGGCACAGTCCAGACCCAGTAATGATCCACCTTTCCTCTTATATCTGTTAGAAGAAATAAAACAAAAATTGCAATATAAACAAAGAATCTCAATTGATTTGGCTTATTTTGCTATTTTATTTTTTAAATGGAATTACGTTTTTACCTTGCTACCTGTGCTCTATATAGAGATTTATATGTCCAGTTGGCTGGGTCAGCTTTACAGTCGACACAAAATGGCTGGGCTGTGGGCGACTGTAGGTCATCCAACCATGAGAAACAACTTGACACTGGAGCAGCCTGTGGCCTTCATGCACGAGAAGATGTGCAACAACCATAAACAGAGAACAGAAGTCAGCCATTTTGGAAGATTGTCGCAATTCAAACTGATAAGAGTTTAGTTGTGTATACTGTACCTGTCAGCCTCCTGTTTTTGTTTGAGATCACTAGGGAAGATTGGTTCACAGTCGGATCCACTGCTATCTGTGGACTTTTTACTCTTTTCTCTGTGTTTTTTCTTCTTTCTTCCATGCTTTTCGTGCTTCTTTTTCTTTTTTCTTGAAGGCACATGTTCTTCATCTTCCTGTATTTCACTAAATAGTGTAACAATTCAATATCAGGAAAGTCAAAGCCAAAAATAACATTAAACAGAGGAACCCGCTTTTCTTGACAATCCTTGCAAATCATCGCTTGCACGTTTACTCATGACTTTCACCAAAGACATAACAAAAATTGGCAATTATAAAATATTTTTTAACCGAGGGCAGTTTTCCTCCATTTTTTGCATATTTGTATTAGGTCTAATCTGCTTTCATGATAATTTAATACAGCTGTCTTTAAATATTCGAAGACTTGATTCGGAAGACTCTGATAAGACTATCAACCTCTCAGTTGAATCGTCTGATAGTAAGCCTCCCTCACCCCCTATGTGGGAGTGAGGCGAGACCTGCTGGGGCCCCAGGGGTGTTGGGATAAATTGATTGCGTTCATCAGGTTTTCTTTAAATATTAGAACAATATTCTTGTGCGCTGAGTTGCAGACCAATAGTTTTTAGGGAGTAGGAGATGAATCTTAGTTTCCGCTGTCAATTTCAGCCTTCCTCAGCTGCTTCCTGGTGTGACGTCATGTCTCTAAAATCATCTGGCCGGGTTTTGTCTTCCCACATCTCCTATCAAATAAAAACTATTTGTCTGCACTTAGGAACGGATTCCCGAGCGCGCCCACCGCTGCTGCTCACTGCTCCCCTCACCTCCCAGGGGGTGGAACAAGGGGATGGGTCAAATGCAGAGGGTAATTTCACCACACCAATTGTGTGTGTGACTATCAGTGGTACTTTTAACTTTCGGTCATGCACACATATTTCTTCCAGAGGGCAACAATAAATGGGTGTAGAATCCAGGTTATTACTAATTTTATTTTGAAACTTATTGTACACTTAACAGGAAGTCACTGTATCCATATTTTAATGTTGTGTAACTAAACAATAGTTACAGTGCATCCGGACAGCGCTTCACTGTTTCCACATTTTATGAAACAGCCATATTCCAAAATAGAATTAATTATTTTTTGTCATCAAAATCCTACACACAACACCCCATAATGACAATGTTATTTTTTTAGAGAGATTTTTGCAAATTTATTGAAAATAAAAAACTAACAAATCACATGTACATAAGTATTCACAGTCTTTGCCTCAAGCTCAAAAGTGAGCTCAGGTGTATCCGGTTTCACTTCTCTACAGATCACCATTTTGATGTTCCTACAGCTTAATTGGAGTCCACCTGTGGTAAATTCCATTGGTTGGACATGATTTGAAAAGGCACACGCCTGTATTTAGGCCCTTTTCCACCGCAGGATCTTTCCCATTTTCCCGGTTAAATAAAGTTCCTCTTGTGTTTTCACTAAAAACTACCCAGGTAGATTTAGTTCTTCAGGAACTATTTTTAGTTCCTGCCAGTGTGGTGGGACTTTTGGAAATCCCTGAGGAACTTTCGACGGGTGAGCTGCGCTGTCGAACGCTAATTGGTTGAACACAGATGGGGGTGTTCCGCCAAACTTTGTTGTTGAACACACGACCGGCACTAAAGTGTGCGCAACGACTTGTTTCTTTCTTATTTCTTGTGTGTACGAAATATTTCCCAACAGAGAGAAAGGAACTTTCAACTTGCACAAACTTTTGTGTACATCTGTAATATAATAATATGAATTTATACTATTTTGGAATAAGGTTGTAACATAAGAAAATGTGGAAAAAGTGAAGCACTGTATTTCAAGGAATGAGGAAGGCAGCTTCCTGTCTCAAATTTTGTGTTAAGAAAAGCGGTTGTGCTTGTATGAAGATTTTGACATAAGTGGGCACTTATAAATCATATTTATAGATTAACCATGAATTGATGATGCAATAGACCGGTGGCGAAGTAAGCAGGTTCCACTGTATTTAAAAAATAATAATAATCCAATACAATTGCATTGTAAGTAGCAAATGCAACTTTTACAATGTAAAAACCTTTTAGTACCTTAAGTTTTTGCTGCACGGCACATCACTTTTATTGTCTAAAAAGCGACGGTGAAGAGAAAGTGCATCGCTGGTCTGAAAACTCTTATTGTTGAGCCAGTTGAATTCTAGACGAGGAAAAAAACAAAAAGTGTTAACTCATACTTTATGAAGGTAATCAACCCAGTTTTTCCAGTGTTAAAAATAATCGTCAATATAGCAGACTATTCATGAACTTGTGTGGTGACAACGATATGAAACCTTACAAATGTTACATTTTAAAATTTGAAGTTATAAAGCCGTAAAGTCACTTATTCTTTCGAATAACTAGCAGCTATATAGTTAACTATATCAACAGTATGAACCACTAATATCGCAATAACATGTTGTATGCAATATATACAGCAATAAAAAAGAAATAAAAATGGTGAAAATTATAACTGGAAATCTCAACACAGATATTCAACGCAGAGATGCGCCTGACTTCAAATCTTACAGCAAGCTTTGTAATCTGCACTGCCTCTCCCAGCTACTAACACTACCCACAAGGGTGTGTGATTCCACCCAATCAACCATAGATCTCATTCTCACATCAGACCGGCATAACATAAAAAATAGTGGGGTCATGATCTGTGATCTTAGCGACCACTATCTAACCTTCTGCACCCGCAAAATAACTAAACCCAAAGACTATGGCCACATAACAGCTCAATCAAGACCCCTTAAAACATACTCCAGTGATAATTTCAACCTTAAATTAGGTGAGTGGGACTGGTCCCCTGTGCTCACGAGCAACCTGGTCGAAGATGCTTGGGATTGCTTCCAAACAGCGTTCCTAGCGATACTAAATGATGTCTCCCGTGAGAACAGTCAGGCTCGAAACCCGCTCTGAACCATGGATGAATCCAGACCTATTAGCTGCTATAAAAGACAGAGACAGAAATTACTTTGAATACCAAAAGTGTAAAACCGAAGTAGATAAACAACCCAATAATAATAACCTCAAATCAATCCTTACAACACTCAAAAAGCAATGCAATAAATTAAGAAATAAGGCAAACAACCTGACTAAATCCTTAAAAAAGAATTACATTAACGACAAAATAGAGGAAAACACAAATAAGCCACGTGAGCTCTGGAAAATTCTCAACAACAAGCTTCCTGGTTGCAGCCAGAAACTTAAAACCAGACTCACCAACATCAACATCAAGGAGGGGGGACTCCCTCATTACAGACAAAATGGAGGTAGCAAGCAGACTCAACACCTTTTTCACCAGCATAGCCACAACTCTAGTTAACAAGCTGTCCCACCACTCTGGTCGTTTTGGTGTAGAACACATTAAAGCCTTCTACAGAAAGCTAGGAGTAATTAACAACAATTTCAAATTAGAAATGGTCACAGCTGATGAGGTGTTTAATAAATTGAGCACGCTCCACCTAAACAAGGCCACGGCCCTTGACAATATTCCCTCCAGATTCCTGAGGGACTCTGCCACCACCATTGCTCCTATCATCACACACATAATTAACCTCTCAATTAAACAAGGCCAAGTACCCAAAGATTTCATGATAGCAAGAGTAACCCCCCTTTTTAAAAAAGGAAGCAAATTAGAACCTGGTAACTACCGACCTGCTTCTATTCTCAGTTCCATTTTGAAAGTAATGGAAAAAATAGTTTATGAACAGGTCGATAGATACTTTGCTACTAAAAAACTCATGTACAAAATCCAATCCGGCTTCAGAACTAACCACTCCACTGACACATGCCTTCTCTATCTGACCGACCACATCAAACATGAGGTGGACGCGGGCAAATACTGCGGCATGGTCATGCTGGACCTTCAGAAGGACTTTGACACCATTAACCATGCTATACTGTTGGATAAGCTCAGAGCAATCGGATTTGATAAAACTTCATCGAGCTGGATGCAATCTTACTTGGAGGGGAGGGAAAAGGTGGTAGAGGTGAACGGCACCATGCCCCCCTCTCAGTAAGCTGTGGAGTCTCCCAAGGCAGTATATTAGGGCCTTTACTGTTCCTAATATACATAAATGACTTGTCATCAGCATGTGACTGTGAATTGTTCCGGTTTGCGGATGACTCGGCCCTGCTGGTATCAGACAAGGACAAGTCACAGGTGGAAAAAATCCTCAGTGCTGAACTCCTTAGTATTTGCACCTGGCTTGCTGACAACAAACTATCCATACACTTACCGGTAGGTAAAACGGAATCCATCCTATTTGGGTCCCAAATCAATCTCAAGAAAGTCAGTGACTTCACTATAAAAGTGGGTGACATTGTTATCACCAGGAAAGATGAGGTCACCTACCTAGGTTCCTTTCTAGAGGCTAATCTTTCCTGTGATAAAATGGCAACCAAGGTAATCAGAAAGGTCAACCAACGAACCAGATTTCTCTACAGAATCTCCTCTCTGGTCAACAAAAGCACCTTGAAAATTCTAGCGGGAACTCTCGTTCAAACCTTTTTCGATTACTCTTGCACCTCCTGGTACCCTAGCACTTCCAAAACGCTCAAATCCAGACTCCAAACATCCCAGAACAAGCTACTCAGGTTAGTTTTAGACCTCCACCCCAGATCACATCTCACTCCAACCCACTTCTCCAAAGTGGGCTGGCTCAGGGTGGAGGACAGAGTAAAACAACTTGCACTGAGCCTAGTCTATAAAATCCGCTACACCTCCCTGATACCGAAGTACATGTCAAACTACCAAAACCACAACACCAAGGAGAGCTCCACAAACCAAGTTAAACCCAGATTCCGATCTAACAAAGGTCTTAACTCATTCTCCTTCTATGCCACATCAATATTGAATGCACTCCCAACAGGTGTAAAAGAAAGGGCATCTCTATCGTCCTTCAAAACCGCACTAAAACAACACCTCCAGGCAACTACAACCCTTGACTAACCCCCTCCCTTCCACATCCCGCCTCCCCGGATTGTAAATAATCAAATGTATGTCTAATGTATATACTTGTTCTTATGCTATCTGAACTCACTATGTTCTCTGCTCGCTGTACATATCTTACCAAGTCAGTCCTACACTGTTGTCAACCAAGCCCTTCTCATCCCACTCTCCGGATTGTAAATAATGTAAATAATTCAATGTATATACTCTGATGATTAACTTGTGTGATGACTGTATTATGCTGATAGTATATATTTATACCATTAATTGATTAACGTGGACCCCGACTTAAACAAGTTGAAAAACGTATTCGGGTGTTACCATTTAGTGGTCAATTGTACGGAATATGTACTGTACTGTGCAATCTACTAATAAAAGTTTCAATCAATCAATGTAAACGTAGTGAGATTCACTTGTCATTTGTATTAGGTTGACGACAGGTGATGATGGATGCTATTGCTAATTTGGCACAGATTTGCAATGTAAAAAATGGCCATCCCATCAAAAACCAGATGATGGAAAATAGTATTAAAATTACGTTTGGTTGTAGAAGAATAGTTTATTACCGTCAGACGAATCTTCAACGTTGTCACTAGAAACTTGACCGAAGGCTGGAAACAGCGCCATGTTGTTGGCTGGCGTAAACAGTCGCAGTAAAATAACGTCATCAACAGCTCGACGGAAATGAATGAGCATGTTTTTCATTAAAAACAAGAATCAATAAAGCAATTATGTCGGGATTCCTTACACACAAATATTTTTGTAAAAATAAAACACAAATGAATTAAACAAAAACACATAAAGACAAAAAATATAATGTGCCAAAAACGTTTATTTTATTTAGACTTTTTTGTATTGAACAAATGAACAAACAAAATATGAAAATGCAAATTACAAATTGACATCAGGCTCAACTGATTAATTTAAAAATGAGATTAATGTGATGATGTGATATATATATATATGAATCATACCTGTCAAGACTCCTGTTTTTCACTAATTAAATAAATATACATCAGCCCTGGCTCCCCCCGGGTCTGCGTCCTGAGTCCGCTGCTGTTTACGTTGATGACCCATGACTGCTGCGCCAGGTCCACTACTAACCACATTGTGAAGTATGCGGACGACACGACAGTAGTGGGCCTCATCCGTGACAACAACAACATGGACTACAGGGAAGAGGTGAAACATCTGGTTGACTGGTGCAGAACCAACAACCTGGTCCTGAACGTCGACAAGACCAAGGAGATCATCGTTGACTTCAGGAAGCACCAGTCCAGCCACGCTCCACTCTTCATCAACGGCACAGCGGTGGAGATGGTAAGCAGCACCAAGTTCCTGGGGGTGCAGATACCTAACAATATAACCTGGTCCCTACACACCGGAGCTCTTGTAAAAAGAGCTCAGCAGCGCATGCACTTTTTGCGTCGGATGAAAAGAGCACAGCTCCCTCCCTCCATTCTCAGCACATTCTACAGAGGCACTATAGAGAGCCTGGTGACCAACAGCATCTCTGTCTGGACTGGAGCCTGCAGTGCCTCAGACTGGAAGTCTCTCCAGAGAGTGGTGAGGACGGCGGAAAAGATCATCAGGACTCCTCTTCCTCCTATCCAGGAGATCGCAAAATGCCGCTGCCTGACCAGGGCTCAGAAAATCTGCAGACTCCTCCCACCCCCACCAAGGACTGTTTTCACTGTTGGACTCTAGAAAGAGGTTCCGCAGCCTCTGAAGCAGAACCTCCAGGTTCTGTAACAGCTTCTTCCCTCAGGCCGTAAGACTCTTGAACGCATCATAATTATCCCCTCAACTCCCCCCAAAATGGATTAACTCGCTGGAATAAAATAAAGACAATATAACATACATCCATAAACGTGGATGCATATGCAAAAGGGCAATATATTTATCTGTACAGTAATATATTTATTTATTTATATATGCACCTTATTGCTTTTTTATTCTGCACTACCATGAGCTGATGTAACGAAATTCCGTTCTTATCTGTACTGTAAAGTTCAAATTTGAATGACAATAAAAAGGAAGTCTAAGTCTAAGATGGTATTGTGCAGCCATGGTTGGATTTATTTATACTTTGGAATTATTTTACCAACTCTATTCTCTGACAGCACTATGTTGATTAACATATATAAATAAATTCAGAATAATTTACATCTGCATCACAATACATCTGAAAACATCTTAATACATACTTTAAAACCCACTGTTTGTGATTGCACAATATTTGACTGGATGGTGGTGACACATATTTGATTATTTGGTCATGACAAGTTACATTAAAAAGACACGATCATTTTAACTGGTGGTTTTGAGTCAGGGCAGCAGTGGCAGAGGGGTTAGTGCGTCTGCCTCACAATACAAAGGTCCTGGGTTCGATCCTGCGCTCGGGATCTTTCTGTGTGGAGTTTGCATGTTCTCCCCAAGACTGCGTGGGTTCCCTCCGGGTACTCTGGCTTCCCCCCACCTCCAAAGAAATGCACCTGGGGATAGGTTGGCCCTAGTGTGTGAATGTGAGTGTGAATGTTGTCTATCTGTGTTGGCCCTGTGATGAGGTGACGACTTGTCCAGGGTGTACCCCGCCTTCTACCCGAATGCAGCTGAGATAGGCTCAAGTACCCCGCGACCCCGAACGGGACAAGCGGTAGAAAATGGATGGCTGGAGGGTTTTGTGTCATACTGATGGTTTACTAAGTCTGTGGTTTGGAAGAATGAGGCAGCCTCCTCAGGGGTGATGCAGCAGCTTTGTAAAAAATAAAGAAACACTTGTTGAATTTATTAATAGAAACCCCTTGAGATGCAGCATCTTGTTTTCAAGGGGTACCAAAGACATTTAAAATTAACACAATACAGTACAACACAGGACAAGTTACACAACAATTACAGACAATCATTAAAGACAATTTTGCTCAGATACCTCTCAGCTCACACACCTCTCAGAATTTACAATATTTACAATAGAATGACATAATGCAGTAAAATAAATATAATATCCATCCATCCATCCATCCATTTTCTACCGCTTGTCCCTTGGGGTAGCGGGGGGTGCTGGAGCCTATCTCAGCTGCATTCGGGCGGATTATTAAATTAAATTCCAACCAAGGGCATACTACATGCAGTGGCATTCAGTTTTAAGATAAACAAAGACATTTTGTAGGGACCAATGGTTGATAAAGACCTCAGAGAGACAGGCAGATGATTCCAATCAAAGGTGGCTCTAAAAGAAAAGGACCTCCGGGCCAGCTCTTTACACACATTAGGGACAGTAAATGTAGGATATTGAGAGTGTTTTAGAGGGTAGGATGATGTAAAGGGCACAAGAAAACATTCTAAATATGCTGGTAGATTAAAATAAGTACACTTGAAAATAAATAGAAACCAGTTGTTTAGCCGTCGCTTGTCAGGATGGAGTCAGTTGAGTTGGGTGTATAAATGAGTGATGAGTTCTGTATGGACAACTTAAAATAAATCTACACAGGGTGTTGAACAAAACATTAAGAGGTTTAAGGTGTATATCATAGGTATTAAAATAAACAATCTCCGCATAGTCAATAATTGGTCAAATAAATTGAGATATTCCTTCTGACTTGAAATGTAAAACAGTTTGATGATCTGTATAGTGGCATTAGCATTGAGTTTGTTCTCAATGGTATAGTCAATATATAATTTAAAGTTAAGTTCACAGTCAAGCCAGACTCCTAGGTACTTCACAGCCGTCTCGTTGGTCATTGGAGTACTGCAGATTGTAGAGTTTGGCGAGTTCCAAAAAGCACATAGCATTTAGTTTACTCTGCTGTTCAAGGCAAAAGTATATTCACTTCCTACAGTGAGAGAGTGAACAGTACCATGGTAGAGTAGAAAACTTCAGAAAATATGCTTATTTACAGAAAAAGGTCTTGTGGAATAGGGGAGGTTCAAATGTATGATGTTCTCTAAGGGTAGCCTTTCTTTGAAAAATGAAATTGCTCATGTTGTTAGTATTCAAACCTTTGCAGGGTCTTGAAAGACTAAATATGCAAATACTTTAATAACCTTTAAAGGGAGCGATAGGGTATTGTGATTTCATTTTTTTTTTGGCAGGTTTTTGTACAAAGTTGGCCTTTGATAACATGATGTCAACAGCGTTCCATTTTCCAACAAGACTTCAAAGATATCTCTAAAACAAACATATCCATACAGGTCAAATTATTGTATGCAGAATATTGTTTAAAATCTGTTTATATTACAGAACTTCCATTCAGAATTTTATTAAAATGTCAGGAAGTCTATGCAGTTCCTTTGCAGTATAGCGTGTTGATGTTTTTGAACATTTTATACTTTTAGAAGACATTAGCTGTAAAGTACAGTCATCCAAATTATTATAGAATTTACAAATACACGATTGAAATATTTCACTATGCTTGTAGTTTTTAATGACAAAATTATTTAAATAAATTTACTTTTAACTAATAAGAATCACCTAAAAATTGGCCCTAGTGTGTGAATGTTGTCTGTGTTCGTCGACCCTGCGATGAGGTGGTGACTTGTCCACGGTGCACGCCGCCTTCCGCCCAAATGCAGCTAAAATAGGCTTCAGCACCCCCCACTACCCCAGAAGGGACAAGCGGTAGAAAATGGATAGATGGATGCGTATATTTAAGCTTGGGGCTCTTTCAAAATTATTGATTGTTTCTGATTATACTACATTGCTTGTTTATTGTGTGTATTGTCTTTTATAAAATGATCCTTTCCTCTTCTAACTGAATTACTGCGTCAAACAAGTTACCCCGGGGATTAATAGTTTGTCTAAGTCTAAAATCCAGACAATGCTTTGTAATATTTTCCGTGCAAAATTATACTATTGATTTATGACTATTACAATAGATTATCTATTTTTGAATGATATCTTCTATTTTGAGAGGAATATCCATGCACCAGGTTGGATTGCACGCGCAATAATGAAGTCCATCCATTCATTTTTACTACCGCTTGTCCCTTTTGGGGTCGCGGGGGATGCTGGATGAAGTCTTTAATGAAAAAAAAAATGAAAAAAAAGCGTGACTTAAAAAACAAGCATGTATCAAAAAATAGTAGCAAGTCACACTGCTTTATATAACGATATTAGACATTTTATTTTTGGAGAAGGGTACTGGAAGACCCCTGTTACGTCTCCAGCTTTTTTCCATCACGCGCACCAAAAAGCCACGTTTTGTTTGAAGGCATTCCTACGTACTTTACGTAGTCCCCTACGTCGCCTTTCATTCCGTCGCCCACGTAGCATTTGTCCACCTTTATTGTAGATTACGCAGCGATGACGAGGCACCTATATAAGTTGACAAACACATATCTTATAAATGTTTGCGAAAACATTCAGCAGGACAACAACGTCTGTGCGAATCTCCCCACATCTCGCAACGTTCTGTAAAGGCAATACACGGAAACATGGATCAAGTGTAAGTTAGATTACCAATTACTGCAATAACCGGTAATTATGTAATTTTGTCGGTTTGTTTAACCCACTGCTTTTTATAGTTTTTTAGTAACTACTCTGCTGTAAATTTATAAACCGGCTTAAAGTAAATCACAAGACGGAATTTATTTTACTGTAAATTATAATTTACAGTAAAATAAATTCAGTTAACTGTCAACGTTGTAACGTTGACAGTTAACTGGCGGGTCGATACTAGAGCACTAGTGACTGATGCTATAGGGTGAGCTCGATATTTTCCAGGTCTTTATTTAGTTACAAAAATGTGTTTCTGTACGTGTTATTAAAACATTATCTAATTGATAAGTCAGGGAAGTGATTGTAGCAAGCGGCTTTGGGGATTAGGGATAAAAGCCAACGGATTTGAACTAAATTTTGTTTTTGCTTACTTTGCACTATTGACTTCATTTTGCTCAATTTTATTACAATAAAAGGCAATAATTGGGAATAATTGCTCTGTATTAAATTGTAGTTATACATACTAAGTTTCCTGAAGACTCTGGTGTTTAGTCTGATCATAATTGTGATCAAAGGCAATGTCCTTCAAAGATTTTGAAAAGTATTAGATCTATCGATCTTAACATCCCTGACCCTCTGATTTGGTATCACTGATACCAACATTTGCAGTGTCCCGAACCCATTAATCATTTTGCATCTGCCATGACATTATGACTGCAAAAGTATACAATGTATACACTTTTTAAATATATTTTTTATTAATATTATTGTGTATGGGCAGCACGGTGGCAGAGGGGTTAGTGCGTCTGCCTCACAATACGAAGGTCCTGAGTAGTCGTGAGTTCAATCCCGGCCTCTGGATCTTTCTGTGTGGAGTTTGCATGTTCTCCCCGTGACGGCGTGGGTTCCCTCCGGGTACACCGGCTTCCTCCAAAGACATGCACCTGGGGATAGGTTGATTGGCAACACTAAATTGGCCCTAGTGTGTGAATGTTGTCTGTCTATCTGTGTTGGCCCTGCGATGAGGTGGCGACTTGTCCAGGGTGTACCCCGCCTTCCGCCCGATTGTAGCTGAGATAGGCTCCAGCGCCCCCCGCGACCCCGAAGGGAATAAGCGGTAGAAAATGGATGGATGGATGGATTATTGTGTATCATAAAAGCTGCAACTCAAGTCTCATTGGTTTACTTTTTTTTTTTTTGTCCTGTCCAGCTTCTCGGGCAAATCATATAGTAGATGTAGATGCCATAAAAGCTGCAACTTAAGTCTCATTGGTTTACTTTTTTTGTTTTGTCCTGTCCAGCTTCTCGGGCAAATCATATAGTAGATGTAGATGCCATAAAAGCTGCAACTTAAGTCTCATTGGTTTACTTTTTTTTTTTTGTCCTGTCCAGCTTCTCGGGCAAATCATATAGTAGATGTAGATGCCCATATCGGCTGTTCAGATTTACTTTACAAAAGTGTAGGATACTTCTCTTGTTGCCTTATTTGTATTTGACTTTATTAAATGTATTTATATTATCATTTGGTGCAGCCAGGCCAGAGCAGGAGGGAATTGTGGGGACAAGAGGGGGATTAGACAGAGTTGGTTTACTTGATTGTCCTCCTGACTCATGGTCCTCTGCAGTGGATTTATAAATGTATTTGTCAGTTAACACTGAGAAAGACAAATTAAATCACAGCCAAAGGCTTTACATTAAAAAAAACTGAACTTAATAACTGGGAACTGGGTATCAGGCTATATTGGGGGTACAAAGCAGATTTTTTTGGAGGGCCACATATTATTATTTTTTCAGTTTTTTAGTTTATTTAAAACGTTTTTACACTTTTTAATTTACACTTGAATTTATTTTAATGAATCCATCCATCCATTTTCTACCGCTTGTCCCTTTCGGGGGAGAAGGGGGTCGCTGGAGCCTATCTCAGCTGCATTCGGGCGGTAGGCGGGGTTCACCCTAGACAAGTCGTTTTGTACAAAAAATACTGGGAAATAAATTGTTCAATATTTTTTATGGCAAAATAATGTAATTAAACATTTTCAATAATATTTTTTTCATTGCAAAATAAAAATGTATAAAACTTAACTAAGCTACATCCAGGATCTGTCATTTGTGATAATAAGATTTTTCCCTGTCATTAATTGACATTTTACATGCCCTTAATCATGCAAAATGGGGTTTTCTACAGATTTCGGGTATGCATAGTACATGATCCCTAAATTCTGGCTTCATTTTCTAGGTCCGAAGATATGTCCAACCTTCAGCTCGGGGGTCGGGCAGTGAAGGACGACTTTCCCAATCTCAGCGAGCACAACAACCACATGGCCAAGTTTTTAACCATTGACATGTACAGTAAACTGAGAGAACAGTGTACTCCTAATGGCTTCACTATAGATGATGTCATCCAGACAGGCGTGGATAATCCAGGTACAATCATTTTGCGACTTGGGAGGATGTTTCGTTTGTTGTTGACTGTCATGTTTTACTGACGTGCGCAGGTCACCCCTACATCATGACTGTGGGCTGTGTGGCCGGAGACGAGGAGTCGTACGAGGTCTTCAAAGACTTGATGGACCTTGTGATTGAGGAACGACATGGAGGTTACTTACCGAATGACATGCACAAGACTGACCTCACACATGAAAATCTGAAGGTTCGGACAGCATTTCCCTTAAGACTGATAAAAGATGGACGTTGAGATTGATGGAATATTTTTTGTACTTAAAGGGAGGCGACCTCGACGACAACTACGTTCTGAGCTCCCGTGTCCGAACGGGCCGCAGCATCCGTGGCTATTGCCTGCCGCCACACTGCAGCCGTGGAGAAAGACGTGCTGTGGAGAGGCTCTCTATTGAAGGTAATGTGAAGGTCTCAAAA
This sequence comes from Entelurus aequoreus, assembly GCF_033978785.1. Classification (NCBI taxonomy): domain Eukaryota; kingdom Metazoa; phylum Chordata; class Actinopteri; order Syngnathiformes; family Syngnathidae; genus Entelurus; species Entelurus aequoreus. Next base: position 33,471,351 of record NC_084733.1, read on the forward strand.
AAGGTGGTATAAGTATTCATTCATCTTTCTGCAGCCCTGGATTCACTGAATGGCGACCTGCAGGGGAAATACTACGCCTTGAAGAACATGACTGATGATGAGCAGCAGCAGCTGATTGATGACCACCTGCTGTTTGACAAGCCAGTGTCCCCATTGCTGCTGGCTTCAGGGATGGCCCGTGATTGGCCTGACGGCAGAGGCATCTGGTGAGAATTCACTTTTTACAGCTGCATCAAGCTTGTCGAGATGGGGAAATTCATGATGGTTTCCCTTTAAAGGCACAACGACAATAAGACCTTCCTGGTGTGGGTGAACGAGGAGGACCATCTGAGAGTGATCTCGATGCAGAAAGGAGGCAACATGAAGGAAGTGTTTACTCGCTTCTGTACCGGACTCACTCAGGTTTGGAGAGGACCATCTTTCAGGTTTATGGGAGAAATATGAGAAGATGTTTATTACGTTTGACTTCTCTGATTTGCTTCTTTTTTAAGCTGGAGTCCTTATTCAAAGAAAAAGGTGAAGCGTTCATGTGGAACGAGCACCTGGGCTACATCCTGACTTGCCCATCCAACCTTGGGACTGGATTGCGAGCTGGAGTCCATGTGAAGCTTCCAAACATGGGCCAGCACCCTGAGTTTGAGGAAGTTCTGAAAAGGCTCAGGCTTCAGAAACGAGGAACCGGTACATAGAACCTTTATTTTATTGCAAGTGAAGAAAAGGCAAGCTGAGGTTGATGTTTGTCATGACAGGTGGCGTGGACACTGATGCTGTTGGTGGAGTCTTTGACATATCAAACGCAGACAGACTGGGCTTCTCTGAGGTGGAGCTGGTGCAGATGGTGGTCGATGGTGTCAAGCTGCTGGTGGAGATGGAGAAGAAACTGGAGACGGGCGAACCAATCGATAGCCTCATGCCCAGCATCCAGAGGTATAGAACGGAAGAAACAATTGTCATAATTTGACGTAAGTCTAACTCTTGAATGTGTTTTTCAGTATTAAAGAAATTGATTCTGAGCCTGTGCGAAAAAAGCTGCAAGCTGAGGAAGAATTTCCAGATCTGAGTCAGCACAACAACCACATGGCCAAGCACTTATCCCTGGACATGTACAACAAACTGAGGGAGTGCACAACTACCAATGAGTTCACTATTGATGATGTCATCCAGACAGGCGTAGATAATTTTGGTACATTAACATGCTTCTATCAAGTTATTGTCCCGTCCCTCTTTATTTACTTTCTGATCATATTACATGATGTATGCAGGTCACCCTTTCATTATGAAGGTTGGATGCGTGGCCGGAGATGAGGAGTCATATGAGGTCTACAAACCTCTGATGGACCTTGTCATTCAGGACAGACATGGAGGATACAAACCAACTGACAAGCAAAAGACTGACCTCAATCCAGAAAAACTAAATGTAAATTATCTCACGCAGACCAAATGGATCGCCATTTATGAAGATTTCTCCCAACTGCTATGTGTTCTGCCTCTTAGGGGGCTGAGGACCTTGACCCAAACTATGTTTTGAGCTCCCGTATTCGCACTGGCCGCAGCATTCGCGGCTTCTGCCTGCCGCCGCTCATTAGCCGCGGAGAAAGACGTGCTTTGGAGAAGCTCTCCATTGAAGGTAATGACCGAGCTTCATGCATTAAGTTTTACGGACAGTCATTTGAAGGTCCAAAGCAAACAGTCATAAGGGACCTTCACATACCAAAAATGACAACCATTTTACTGCAATTGATTGGAAAAATCCACATTTAAAAGCCATTTTTCAGAGATGATTATTTTGTTACTTTTGTTACATTTAAAATCCATATTTCAGAGATCATTATTTTATTAGTGCAGTTGGACTGGATGTGAACATGAATTGTGAATGCCCGAAGTGTGTGACTGGTGGGGAAAAAATTCAGGCGACTGGCCAGGTTTGAACAGGACAGGCCTAGAAAAGTGCCTCTGGAGTTTCTACCTGCTGTCCTTCTTTCTTGGTACATCTTACAGAAAAATTGTTTAGCATTTGAAGCACTTTAATCACATTTGTTACTCTCCATGTTTTTGTGTTCATCACATACAGTACATTTGGTGTCACTGGGGAAAGAGGTCGACAACTTGGGTAATTTTAATAGTTTTCGTCCAGCCTTCGCCTCGTTGCTGCGCTTGGTTAACTGCTTCATTTTTTTAAATAAAAAACCTCTTATAACTGTACCAAGAGGTTTGTTTTGGTCTGTAAATAGAATAGATTAGATGTTTTATGGCCTCTGGAAATCTCGCGGCCCCAGACACATGCCTGTGTTTGCCCAATTATAAATCCGCCCCTGGGCCTCGATCAGAATCAGAGCAATCCTTGTTGGACTCCTATGTTGCAGGGATGTCCACTGCACGTAATCCGTATATAGAGGGCGGGCCCTGACTTGGACACTGGTTTAATGGTATAGAACTATGTTCCCCGGTGTTGTTGCAGTTCTGGATTCACTGACTGGAGACCTGCAGGGGAAATACTTTGCTGTCAAAGATATGACAGAAGCTGAGCAGCAGCAGATGATTTATGACCACTTCATGTTTGACAAGCCACAGTCCCCTCTGCTGCTGTCTACAGGGATGGCCCGTGACTGGCCTGATGGCAGAGGCCTCTGGTAAGAAACATTCTTAATCATTGGAAGGTACAGTACATGGAATTTGTAAAGTGTAATGTCATTTTTTTGTTTTAAAAAGGCATAATGACAACAAGACGTTGTTGGTGTGGGTGAACGAGGAGGACCATTTGAGAGTGATCTCAATGCAGAAAGGCGGCAACATGAAGGAAGTGTTCACTCGCTTTGCCAACGGACTTGCTCAGGTAAACCAAAAAATTATCAGCTTTGATATGTTAAATTTAATGGCCTGTTATCCCTGGCCCTGTCTAGATGGAGTCCTTGTTCAGGAAGAAAGGTCACGTTTTCATGTGGAATGAGCACCTCGGCTACATCTTGACTTCCCCAGCCACACTTGGCACTGGACTGCGTGCTAGTGTTCACGTAAAGCTACCAAATATGAACAAGCATCCTGAGTTTGATGAGGTTCTTAAGAGGCTAAGGCTCCAGAAACGTGGAACCGGTACATGCAACCTTATTTGGTCCAAGTGGTGTAAATGTGTGTAAATGATGAAAGTATAAATTTTGAGGCTCCGAAAATTACTAATGTCATCAGATGTCCCCTTAGGTGGTGAAGACACAGCTGTTGTGGATGCAGTCTTTGACATCTCCAACATTGACAGAATGGGTGTCTCTGAGGTGAGGCTCGTCCAGATACTGGTTGATGGGATAAGAGTGCTGGTGGAGATGGAGAAGAGGCTTGAAATGGATGAGTCCATTGATGACCTAATGCCCAGCAGCATTGAGCTGAAAGGGTTGACAGCTAAGGACGAGTTCCCAGATCTCAGTCAGCACAACAACCACATGGCTAAAGTTCTAACTCTGGAAATGTATAAAAAGCTAAAGGATCGCACAAGTCCCAATGGCTTCACCATAGATGATGTCATTCAGACAGGCGTGGATAATCCAGGTACATGAACTTTCCTCACTCTGAGAACTAACATTACATTAACTTTGTTTTGGGGTTTTCTGACATGTGCAGGTAACCCCTTGATCAGGACGGTGGGCTGTGTGGCTGGAGATGAGGAGTCCTATGTAGTCTTCAGGGATCTGCTGAACCTAGTCATTGCAGCTAAACATAAAGGTTTTAAACCCAAAGACAATCACAAAACTGACATCAACCCGGACAATCTGAAGGTATAGCTGTTTCACATCGAAAGGGACATTAATATTTCTACTGCAGAAACAAATACCTGTTTTGTCTACTAGGGTGGTGATGATCTGGATCCTGAATATGTTCTGAGCTGCAGAGTGCGAGCACGCCGCAGCATCCGCGGCTTCTGTCTACCCCCGCTCTGCAGCCGTGGAGAGAGACGAGCGCTGGAGAAGCTCCTAGCTGAAAGTAAAAAACACCAAAGAATGCATGATATCGTGAAAAATTGCTGAAGAATAAAATTGTTGCCCAAAATTCAGCCCTGGACTCACTGACTGGAGACCTGCAAGGGAAATACTACTCTTTGAAGAACATTACAGAGGAGGAGCAGCAGCAGATGATTGATGACCACTTGCTGGTTGATAAGCCAGTGTCCCCACTGTTGCTGGCCTCGGGGATGGCCCGTGACTGGCCTGACGGCAGAGGCATTTGGTGAGACAAGTGTGTTCTTACATGAGATTTGAGAATATAATAAACTGATGTTTCTGTTAAGGCACAATGAGAGCAAGACATTGCTGGTGTGGGTAAATGAGGAGGACCATCTGCGAGTTATCTCCATGCAAAAAGGCCACGACATGAAGGAAGTGTTCACCCGCTTCTGCAGCGGACTCACAGGGGTTTGTAGACTTTCCTGGAGTAAAGTAAATTATTGCCCTCAAATCTTATGGTTACTTATTTTATTTTTTTATAGATTGAGTCCATAATTAAGAAGAAAGGTGAAGCCTTCATGTGGAATGAGCACCTGGGCTACATCCTGACTTGCCCATCCAATCTTGGGACCGGCTTGCGCGCTAGTGTCCATGTAAAGCTTCCAAACATGAGCAAGCACCCCGAGTTTGAAGAAATTCTAAGGAGGTTGAAGCTCAAGAAAAGTGGAAATGGTACAGGCAAACTTCTGGTCCAAGGTAGTATTTTTTCAAACCCCTTGAAGTCCTGATTACATATATTTGTGTACCAGGTGATGCGGACAACGATGCTGTTGAGGGAGTCTTTGACATTTCGAACACTGAAAGACTGGGTTTCTCTGAGGTGCAGCTGGTGCAGACAGTGGTCGATGGAGTCAAGCTGCTCGTGGAGATGGAGAAAAGGCTGGAAAAGGAGGAGCCCATAGATGAATTGATGCCAGCCAACCTTGCGCTAAATGTGTTTTCAGCTGAGCAAGAGTACCCAGATCTCAGTCAGCACAACAACCATATTGCAAAGTTCTTAACCAAGGACATGTACAAGACACTGAGACAACGTTGTACCCCTAATGGCTTCACTATAGATGATGTCATTCAGACAGGCGTGGATAATCCAGGTAGTCAATTTGCTTTAGAGAGTAGATAATGTCTGTCCCTATCTAACGGTTCTTGACAATGTGTGCAGGGCATCCCTACATCATGACAGTGGGTTGTGTAGCTGGAGATGAAGAGTCATACAAGGTATTTAAAGAGCTGATGGACCTTGTGATTCAGGATAGACATGGAGGTTACAAACCATCAGACATCCACAAGACGGACCTCAAACCAGACCACCTTAGGGTAAAGTGACATTTTGCCAGGATCGACCTAAATACAACCTAATGTCTGTTCTACCTCCCAGGGTGGCGATGACCTTGATTCAAGATACGTTCTGAGCTCCCGAGTTCGAACTGGACGCAGCATCCGTGGCTTCTGTCTGCCACCGCTCTGCAGTCGCGGAGAGAGACGTGCTTTAGAGAAGCTCTGCACTGATGGTAAAGCCCAGCCCTGGTAGAAGCTAGTGGAAACCTTTGCCTGCTGCAAGTGGAAAAGCTAATCTTTGATGTTCATCCTGCAGCTCTTGATTCCCTAACTGGAGACCTGCAGGGGAAATACTATGCCTTGAAGAACATGACTGATGATGAGCAGCAACAGCTGATTGATGACCACTTTCTGTTTGACAAGCCAGTGTCCCCTCTTCTGCTGGCCTCAGGGATGGCCCGTGACTGGCCTGACGGCAGAGGCATCTGGTGAGAAGGCCACCAATTCTCCAATATGAACATAAAATGTGAAAGTCATGCTGACTTTTCCTTTAAAGGCACAACGACAATAAGACATTCCTGGTGTGGGTGAATGAGGAGGACCATCTGCGCGTGATTTCAATGGAGAAAGGAGGCAACATGAAGGAAGTGTTCACTCGATTTTGCACTGGACTAACTGAGGTTTGTAACCATTCAATCTCTGGGCATTCATCCAGTTTTAGAAGATGTTTAGCCTCTCATCTGAGTAGGCCTTAATCAGTTCTCAGAATTGGTCTGACTAGATCTGAATGTCTGACTATATTGACTCTTCAGACTAGATCTGATCATAAATCTGAGTATAAAATGAAACCTGCTTGGATGAGCGGCGTCTCTGACATCGATGGGATGCCCCGAGAATACAATGGCCTGGATGAATGAACATCCATAAACATGTACAACTAATTAATTATGGCTAACAGGAAAAATGTCTCTCCAGATTGAGTCTGCCATTAAGCAGAAAGGTGAAGCATTCATGTGGAACGAGCACCTTGGCTTTATCCTGACTTGCCCATCCAACCTTGGCACTGGTCTGCGTGCTGGTGTCCATGCAAAGCTTCCAAACATGGGCAAGCACCCCAAGTTCGAGGAGGTCCTTAAAAAACTGAGGCTTCAGAAACGCGGAACTGGTACATAACTTTGCATCTATTGTACAAGGATATATATTGAATATACTTTGTTTTCCAGGTGGTGTGGACACAGCTGCTGTGGATGGAGTCTTTGACATTTCCAATGCTGACAGACTGGGCTTCTCTGAGGTGCAGCTAGTTCAAATTGTGGTTGATGGCGTCAAACTGCTGGTGGAAATGGAGAAAAGACTGGAGAAGGGTTGCTCCATCGACTCACTGATGCCTGGAAAACTTAAAATGAAGAATCTGCGAGCTGAGAAAGAATTTCCTGATCTCAGTATGCACAACAGCCACATGGCAAAGTTCTTGACACTGGACATGTACAAGACTCTGAGAGAGTTGAAAACCCCTTATGGCTTCACTATTGACCGCGTCATCCAGACAGGCGTGGATAATCCAGGTAATTTGAACCAAAATTCAATTTAAATTAGATGTGGACAACGCTCTGATGACTCTGTCTTCAGGTAACCCCTTCACCATGACTATGGGCTGTGTGGCTGCAGACGAAGAGTCTTACGAGGTCTTCAAAGAGCTGCTGGACCTTGTGATTGAAGACAAACACAGAGGCTATAAACCAACAGACCTGCACAAGACTGCTCTAAACCCAGAAGGCCTGGTGGTACAGCAAACTTCCTATTAGCATAAGACGGGACATACTGTAGATTTGCGCTGGAGATAAACAAGATGTTTTTGCTTCTTAGGGAGGCGATGACCTTGACCCAAACTATGTTCTGCTTTCCCGTGTCCGTGCAAGCCGCAGCATCCGTGGCTTCTGCTTCCTAACATATTGCACTCGTGGAGAAAGACGTCTTCTTGAGAAGCTCTGCGTCGAAGGTAAGATCTTCAAAGGAGCCACAAATACCAGGAACCCATTTGGTGTACAAATCACAAGGTTTTTTTTCTGCAGTTCTGGAAACACTGACCGGAGACTTGCAAGGGAAATATTACTCCTTGAAAAATCTGCCAGAATCTGAGCAGCAGCAGATGATAGAAGAGAACTTGCTGTTTGCTAAGCCAGTCTGTCCTTTGCTGCTATCCTCTGGAATTAACAGAGATTGGCCTGATGGCAGAGGCATCTGGTAAGGACACAACCTTGAATCTCGTTTGGATCTATTAAATTATCTAATTCATGGTGACTCTACTTTGAAAGGCACAACAACAGCAAGAACTTTGTGGTGTGGTTGAATGAGGAGGACCATCTCAAATTAATTTCCATTGAGAAAGGGGGCAACATAAAGGCAGCATTTTCCCGCTTCTGCAGTGGAATCCAAGAGGTTTGATAATTGAATCACCAGCTGGTTGACATGGGTGAATGTCTGTGTTAATCTTCTGAGGTCTTTTAGGTTGAGACCTTGTTCAAGGAGAAAGAACAAGCATTCATGTGGAATGATCACCTAGGCTTCATTGTGTCCTGCCCATCCAACCTGGGCACTGGTTTGCGTGCCAGTGTGCATATGAAACTGCCAAACCTAGGAAACCACCCAAACTTTGATGAGGTTCTTAAGAGGCTGAGACTTGAGAAGCGTAAAATTGGTACAGATTCTTCACTAGTCCAAAAGACTTCCTACTGTCTTCCAAAGTTCACAGTTTTTTGTTCTCAGGTGATGAGGACACTCATAATGGAGTCTTCGACATCTCAAATGCAGACAGACTGGGCCTCTCTGAGGTGCAGCTTGTGCAGATGGTGGTCGACGGTGTTAAGGTGCTGGTGGACATGGAGAAGAAGCTGGAGAGTGAAGAATCTATTGACGACTTGATGCCCACCCAGAAGTAGAGCCAATAGCCCTCTGAAACTTTGTTCATGAGTGTCTTAAAACCACTAATATTGTGTACTGTGTGGTTGAAATAAAGAGATACAACCAAGATTCTTCACTAGTCCAAAAGACTTCCTACTGTCTTCCAAAGTTCAGTTGTTTGTTCTCAGGTGATGAGGACACTCATAATGGAGTCTGCGACATCTCAAATGCAGACAGACTGGGCCTCTCTGAGGTGCAGCTTGTGCACATGGTGGTCGACGGTGTTAAGGTGCTGGTGGACATGGAGAAGAAGATGGAGAGTGAAGAATCTATTGACGACTTGATGCCCACCCAGAAGTAGAGCCAATAGCCCTCTGAAACTTTGTTATGAGTCTTAAAACCACTAATATTGTGTACTGTGTGGTTGAAATAAAGAGAAACAACCATTCATTGTTTTATGACCACAATAGTGGAAATATTACACATGAGGTGTTTTCCAAAAAGGTTGTGAATGTACATAGTGTTATTCCTTACTGGTGGTTGGAGCCCTGCTTGAGGGCTGAGCCCAGGCCGATTCGATTCTTCACAAAAAAGTCTGGTGGAGAAGTAGGTTGCTGGTCAGATATCTCAACCGCCGGAACTGGTCGGAGCCGGCTTGGCAAGATGGGAAATCGACTGCAGTGGGTTCCAGCTGTAGAGGGCCATGCATCAGGTGGGGCCCCGGCGCAAATGGCCAGCTGGGCCTGGAGTGGTCCCCCGCCACCTGCTGTGAATTACTGCCCAGAGTTGTCCTCAGCGAGCAAGGGCCCCACTGGCATGGGGACTATATAATTGGAAAATGAGTGAATAAAGGGTGTTGACAAGACACTTGTTATTGTGACACTGCCACATAAAACTGTCCGATTTCCAACCAAAGGGCAGCAATGTTTGGAATATAAACTCCAGCAGCGCTATTTTTACAGCACATTTTGGTCGGATCGGATGATTTTTATCTGGGGTGAGATGCGAAATAACCTGCAGCCTTTTCCACCAAACGTTCAGGAATTTGAGTTCATGTAAAAGTGTGTGGTTTGTGCTTCCACCGCAATGGGTAGTTTATGCAAATCAGGCTGATGAGTGGATAAGTGGTATAGTACAAGGTAAATAAAGACAATATTAGGTCATATTTATTTTACTAAAGTGTAATCGCAGTCGATCTTTGGGACCCCACCTGTGGTGATTTCCCCACCCGGAGAGTGACCAACAGGCATGCATTTTAGCCCCTGAACACTCTTCGCCTCTCTTCAACCTCACATCCCGCTGCTCTCGACACCCCCGCACTCCCGTGTACCGCCGCAGACCACACCCGCTCGTCTCGCAAACGCGCGTTATATAACGTGCACAAAATTCACCGAGCTGTGCATTAAGGCTGATTGTTGCAAGGCATCGGACATTTTCTAGCATCCAATATCAAACAACTCTTCCCTCAACAATGACCATCATCACTCGCCTGCGACGGAAAGCTGACAAATAATAGTCTGTGAACAATGCTCGAAAATACGGATTTTGTGGTGATTTATAAAGTAAACGTTGACATGTGCTAAGGCAGTAGTAATATATGATAAAACAAGGCAGCAGCTGAAGGACTTCACCCTTTATTCCCTCTTTATCATACACGAAAACCCACCAGGAGAACAGCTGATTTATTACTTTCGGCGCTGATGTGAGACAACCATGTGACTCTTGAGGGTCACCACTTTGTGAACAAATGCATGAGCAAATTGTCAAACAGTTTAAGAACAACATTTCTCAACAAGCTATTGCAAGTAATTTAGGGATTTCACCTAATATCATCATGTAATATCATCAAAAGGTTCAGAGAATCTGGAGAAATCACTGCACGTAACATTGAATGCCCGTGACCTTGGATCCCTCAGGCGGTACTGCATCAAAAACCGACATCAGTGTGTAAAGGATATCACCCTATTGGCTCAAGAACACTTCAGAAAACCACTGTCAGTAACTACAGTTCGTCGCTACATCTGTAAGTGCAAGTTAAAACTCTACTATGCAAAGCGAAATCCATTTATCAACAACACCCACAAACGCCGCCGGCTTTACTGGGCCCGAGCTCATCTAAGATGGACTAATGCAAAGTGGAAAAGTGTTCTGTGGTCTGACGAGTCCACATTTCAAATTGTTTTTGGAAACTCTGGACGTTGTGTCCTCCGGAACAAAGAGGAAAAGAACCATCCGTATTGTTATAGACGCAAAGTTCAAAAGCCAGCATCTGTGATGGTATGGGGGTGTATAAGTGCCGAAGGCATGGGTAACTTACAGATCTGTGAAGGCACCATTAATGCTGAAAGGTACATACAGGTTTTGGAGCAACATATGTTGCCATCCAAGCAACGTTATCATGGACGCTCCTGCTTATTTCAGCAACACAATGCCAAGTCACGTCTTACAACAGCATGGCTTCATAGTAAAAGAGTGCGGGTACTAGACTGGCCTGCCTGTAGTCCAGACCTGTCTCCCATTGAAAATGTGTGGCGAATTATGAAGCCTATAATAAGACAACGGAGACCCCGGACTGTTGGACAACTTAAGCTGTACATCAAGCAAGAATGGGAAAGAATTCCACCTGAAAAGCTTTCAAAATTGGTCTCCTCCATGTAACACAGTGGTAAAAATTCCCCTGTGCCAACTTTTTTGCAATGTGTTGCTGCCATTAAATTCTAAGTTAATGATTATTTGCAAAAAAAAAACATTAACAAGGGCAGTCAGTTGGGGATCAATATCAAAAAGTTCACTTACTTCAAAGATACAACTAGCTATGCTGAAAAAAAGCAAGAGAAATTGGACAACATCGAGCATAATGGGCTAGTCTCAAGCAAGTATATACTGTACGATACAGCGGTTGAGCAGGTCTGGACGATCTACACGACGGTTGACGGCAGCTCAACCGAGGGAGATCTCTCTCGGCGTCGTCTTCTGGGCTGTAAGATGTGTTGCGAGCTACTACAGCCTTGTTCTTCTATGACCTGGGGTGAGAGGTTACCAGCACATCACCCCCTTCTGTGGCTAACAATGAATCTTCTGTCAGCTTCCGTCCTTCATCAGGTGCCGCAGGCACAAAAGGCACAGTTTAGGGGAGCAGATGACGTGGCGAGGTCAGTGGCGACGTCTGTCAGAGCCAGGTTCCTCAGCCAGAGGGAGAGGTGGTACCAGGTTCCACTTTTGCCGGCTAGTCGGAGAGCATGGGACGTCCTTTCCACGACTCTGAAAAGACCAGTCCACCTGAGCTGAGTCCACTTGCGCTTGATGACCTTGATCATGACCCCACTCGACGGGCAGAAGGGATTCTAGAGTGGCAGGTTGTCGTCCTCGAATCTGTTCTGAGAAACTGGCACACAAATTCTGCATTTGATGAAAATACAATTTTGGTTTCACGCTCATCCCACCTTCTAAGGGAGCTGCTGGTCCTGGGAAGGGCTGACCTGTATGCAATTCATAGGGCGAAAAAACAGTTTTATTCACGGACCTTCGGATGATTATTAAAGCCAATGGCAACGCGTCAAACCAATTAATTTTGGTCTGTGCACAGATTTTTGCCAAATTCGTTTGGATGTTCTGATTCATCCTTCCAACTTTGCCCTGAGATTTGGGATGGTACACCAAACCGAACCTGTGTTCGAGTTCGAGAGCCTTTTCGACCAAGGCCAAGTGGCGATTTTTTGAAATGGCTGCCGTTGTCCGACCTAATCTTTTTGGGGAAACCATGTCGTGGTATGAGGTCGTTTACAAGCCATTTAATAACTGATTTTGCATCCTCCTTAGAGGTTGGGGTTGCTTCCGGCCAACCCCTGTAATTGTCAATACAAGTCAGTAAGTACCTTTTCCATTGTACAATATTGATCATATCAGTGAAATCAAAAACTTGATGCGCTCAAACTCAACGTGCTCCCCTCACACCTCCTCCCCCTTAAAGTTTCTGAAAAAGGACTGTGTTAGCAGTGCTGTCACTTTCAGAAACATCCCAAAAAAAAAAGGGTAGCCGATAGTCAGCCACCGCAAGGGCAGAGGCGGAGGACAGGTCTTGCTTGAGGTCAATTAAAGCCTTTTCAGCCTCTGGACCACTGAAGGGCGGCATTAGAGTTGCGGACTCCATTGCGATATCGACCCTACATTTTATGCAAATTATTCAATATGGTGAAAGCCACAAAATATGCTTTTAAATATTTACACAAATATATAAAAAAAACACTAACACAATGAATTTATGTAACTGAATTTTTTTGCCTTTGAATTTTGTGAACCGATTTATTTAATTTTTTATATCAAATGATGCTCACAATTTCATTGAAAAAAAATATTGGTGTTTTAAAATTCAGTGTCTAAAAATTCGCTCCTTCAAACGGCAAGACTCACTTCCGGTAAATTAAGGCAGAAGCAATCGATCCTGTCTCAGAACCAGCCAACGAGGTGCCAAGCTTTAAGTCACGTGACACGGGCCTTGCAAAAACAGCACGAAAAAGATTAAGATTAAAGATTAAAGTACCAATGATTGTCACACACACACTAGAACTGGGCTACCTTGGCACAATACACCCTGATTAACATTTCAATGCGGCCCACTAGATATTTTCAAACCATAGAAATTATTCCAGTGGTTAAAATCTGCACTTTTGAGTGACATACGGTTTTTAGGTGTCATGATATGCAGTTAAACTGACTGCGATACACAATGTGACCAGCAGGTGGTGCTGGATAATGATGTTCAGGTAAACGTAACGAAGAAGACACAGCGAATGACGTTTGGATGCATTCATAGAGAAAGGAATACACGTTTGAGCGTAATTTAAGTTATTTACTGAGATTGAGTGAGTTTATGTCTTTGCACTTTGTTTATTGTATATATATATATATATATATTGCATTCTATTTTAGTTACTTTGAATTTACAACCCTCTGGCGCTGTTTTGTACTTATACTTTGATTATTACTTTCAACATGTTTGTAAATGTTACTATTATTTATTTTTATTGTGATTACTTATGGAGTTTATTGTAAATAAATTGTGAACAAAGAGAAACTGGAAATTGTGATGTATCATGTTGTATGCTTGCATGTTCGAAATAAACTCAAACTCAATGTTGAAATTTATAAATAAAGGTTTATTTTAAAAAATAAAAATAAATATTTCAGCGTAAACTCTTTGTTCACAAGACAAAGTTTGGTCACTAAACTAATAGATGAAGCAAACTACGGTGATTTTATAGTGAATAAGTGGAGGTTTTTGTCCTTTTGCCTTTATTTTTTGCCATGTTTGTTGCATCTTTGTTGCTCTTGCTTGATTATAAAATATGTCGATCAAGGACGGTGACCATAGGAACAGTGATATTATAGCGAATAAGTGGAGGTTTTTGTCCCTTTGCCATGTTCGTTGCATCTTTGTTGCTCTTGCTTGATTATAATATATGTCGATCAATTGGAGGTGGTCTGCATTAAATGGGCAACTTTTATATATTTTAAATATTTAGTGTTTTATTGTTCAGGGTTAAAATGGTAAATCCCACATTCTGTATGTTCATCTACATTCCGCCGTGTCTTTTTCAATAAAAAAAAACGAACCAGACGGAATGAACTTTAGAATTTTTACCGAATTATATGACAGTCGGAATGTACGTAAGATATATAATGTGGGATTTACAATATAAACTATGATCAATAAAACACAATCGAGTATAAATTGCGCTCCTGCACCACCTCCTTGGTCGACATATTTTATAATCGAGCAAGAGCAACAGATGCAAAAAAATACGGCAAAGGGTAAAAAACATCCACATATTGGATTTGATATCACTGTTCTGCAGAACTTTGCTGAAGAACTATGCCTCAGCCTGACACTCGCTATGGCTTTCCTGCGCTGTAAAGAAGCCCCGCCTACTATGTTTGTTCCCAGAGCTTCGTATGTCACTCAAAAGTGCAGATTCTAACCATTGGAATCATTTTTATAGTTTTAAAATATCCAGTGGGCTGCATTGAAGTGTGTATGTTGTATTAAGCCAAAGTAGCCCAGTTAACTGTTTTTTAATGCTGTTTTGCAAGACCCGTGTCACGTGACAATAAACTATCCATACACTTAGGTAAAACGGAATACATCCTATTTGGGTCCCAAATCAATCTCAAGAAAGTCAGTGACTTCACTATAAAAGTGGGTGACATTGTTATCACCAGGAAAGATGAGGTCACCTACCAAGGTTCCATTCTAGAGGCTAATCTTTCCTGTGATATAATGGCAACCAACGAACGAGATTTCTCTACGGTATCTCCTCTCTGGTCAACAAACGCACCTTGAAGATTCTAGCGGGAACTCTCATTCAACCCTTTTTCGATTACGCAAGCACCTCCTGGTACCGTAGCACGTCCAAAACCCTCAAATCTAGACTCCAAACATCCCAGAACAAGCTAGTCAGGTTACTTTTAGACCTCCACCCGAGATCACACCTCACTCCAACCCACTTCTCCAAAGTGGGCTGGCTCAAGGTGGAGGACAGAGTAAAACAACTTGCACTGAGCCTAGTCTATAAAATTCGCAACACCTCCCTGATACCGAAGTACATGTCAAACTACTTCCTTAACGTAAATGACCGCCATAACCACAACACCAGGGGGAGTTCCACAAACCACGTTAAACCCAGATTCCGATCTAACAATGGTCTAAACTCATTCTCCTTCTATGCCACATCAATATGGAATGCACTCCCAACAGGTGTACAAGAAAGTGCATCTCTATCCTCCTTCAAAACCGCACTAAAACAACACCTCCAGGCAGCTACAACCCTTGACAAACACCCTCCCCCTTCCACATTCCACCTCCCCGGATTGTAAATAATCAAATGTATTTCTAATGTATATACTTGTTCTTATGCTATCTGAACTCACTATGTTCTCTGCTCGTAGTACATATCATACCAAGTCAAACCTACACTGTTTCAATGCCCATTTCTCTGATGATGCAGATGTTGATGACTGAAGTGCTGTTATGAACCAAACCCTCCTCATCCCACCCCCCGGATTGTAAATAATTCAATGTATATACTCTGATGATTAACTTGTGTGATGACTGTATTATGATGATAGTATATATTTGTACCACAAATTGATTACGTGGACCCCGACTTAAACAAGTTGAAAAACTTATTCGGGTGTTACCATTTTGTGGTCAATTGTACGGAATATGTACTGTACTGTGCAATCTACTAATAAAAGTTTCAATCAATCAATCAAAAGACTTCAAACTTGACACGTCATTGGCTGGTTCTGAGACAGGCTCGATTGCTTCTGTCGGAAGTGAGTCTTGCATTTTAGAATTTTTTTCCACCAAAATTTTTTCCACACAATTTTCATACACTGAATTTTTCCAATGTAATTGTCAGCATTATTTGATGTAAAAAAAATCAGTTCACAAAATTCAAATACAAATTCAATTACATAAATCAGTATTAAAAAAAAGCTTTCGTAATAAAGACACAAATTAACCTCCATAAGGGCATAGAGCAGTTTTTTTGTGCGTAAGCAAGCTTTGTAAATGCGACCCCAGATCTGACGTCCTTGATCTTGATTCTGAAGTGGTCTGCAAAGTCCTCGCAAAGGGCGTCCGATGGTGTTTTAAAAGCTTTATTAAAAATTGTACTCTTGAATTAGCAAAAGTGGAGAAGAGGTCTGTGATGAGTTGGGACTAATTGAAGCATTTTTTCTTGTGAAATAGCATCGTCATGCATAACAAGCAGGTCAGCAATCTTTTTATAAATAGCGTTTCATGTGAGATAGCGTTGTCTTTGTCTACTGGCAACACATTGTTAAAAGTAGTCCTCCAGTTAAATAATAGGGTTGTCATATACTCTGTATGTTTGGAAAAAAACACACAGAAAAACCCTTATTCAAATAGATTAAAAACGTTAAAAACTACATAAAAATCAGCGCACACAGGAGTGTTCATAAAGTCATGCAGATCTCACTTCCGCTTGCCTTAATCCAGTGGTTCTCAAACTTTTTTCACCAAGTACCTACCACCTTAGAAAAAACTTGTCTTCCTAAGTACCACCATAATGACCAACATTAAAATACAGTAGTGTAGTAGGCCTGAGTATTAATTAAAACAAGGCAGAGGTTTTATTAAACAAGTATGTTTAATATGTTTGGCCACTATTAACAGTACACACAGTTTGAACAGTAACACTGTTTAAATATAGTAAAATAAAACACTACTTTAAGTGATTATTTGGTGTACCACTAGTGGCAGAGTCGTGTATATTGTAGAAAGAAAGTATGGTCAACTCGGCACTATGGCCATAAAGGCACTCACCTGACTACAGGGCACCATCACTACTACCAAATTTGAGCTGATCCTATGTGTTTTTTGTTAGTTTTTCGATTGTGTAAAAGTGCCCTGTTATGCAGCATGGGAATGCTCCACCCGCGAGAATTGTGGAAAGCTTTTACATCGCTTTCCCAGTATGGGAAGTACGGAAAGTGAAGGTTAGCCATCAAACACCGGAGAACCATCAACTCCAATGTCTTGTGCGAAGTAAACCCAAAACACAGAGAACACACAGAAGGTAATACAAATAATATTAGAATAAATGAATACATTTAAGAGATGATTTGACAAAAACATACTATCTTTGAATCTCAGTAAAACTAAAACACTGCTATTTGGTAACAGTAGAAGAAAAAGGCAAACAGAAATACAAATAAAGTTAAAAAGTACCAATGATTGTCACACACACACACACACACACACTAGGTGTGGGGAAAATATAAATAAATGGACGTTTAATGAGTAAAAGAAACCACATTTTGAGTGTAATAATAGGTGATCAAATGAACTGGAAATCTTATAAAAATATGCAACATAAAGTAGCAAGTGCGTGTTAGAGTGCAGGAATGTAGTAGCAGAGTGCGTCAAATACTGCCACAAAATTACACTTCACAAAGTTAAAGCATGTTTTATTGTAAATTTATGAGCTGGAGTATGTTTAAAACTAAATTTAGACATATTATTTAGGTTTATTT